>NC_092209.1:17141150-17150525 GCF_043381705.1 Parasteatoda tepidariorum | reverse complement strand
AAAAAAAAAAAAAAAAAAAAAAAAAAAAAAAAAAAAAAAAAAAAAAAAAAAAAAAAATCCGTAGCTCTCGGAACAGAACTAATTTCAGACTTGCAATCTCCACGCACGAATTAAGTTAGATCAAATACTTGTTCCCAAGTGTGACTAATTCTTAAATCATTGACTTTCCCGTTACTTTCTTGGATAAATTAGATAAATTGCAACCCAAGAGTGTAGGTATTCTCTAAAAACTTTGTGATCACTAGACACATTGTTGATTGAATTTTATAAAAGAATATGCTCGCATTTTTTTTTATTTTATAAATTGGTATGCTACTGTCTGCAACAGGTTTTTAAAAATGGTAAAATTTACAAAATAGTATTACTTTAAAGGGTTCACCATAGAATGATTGGAGGAAAGTGATGTTTTACACGAACTTTTAATTATAAAAATTTTCTGGTCGGAAAAATAATTTCAAATTAAATTAACTGAGCCAAAAAATCTTACATAAAAAAAACCAAAATTTTGCACCCATTAAAAAAGATTCACATATAAAGAGGAGATAGTTAGCTTCTAGATATAATTATAACTTCACCGCCACTAGGAAAAATTTTTCATAAAAAACGCGTATGTTGGCAGTTGTGCATTCAATACTTAAAAAATAATAAATAATTAAATATTAAAATTTTTCTAAACATTGCTTTTACACATTTCTAAAGATAAAATTTTTGTAAGATGAGAATACATTGAAAATAATAAATACAAGAAGCTTAATGAAATTAATCGTATTGTATATGGTTTGGTGTGTAAGATCCGATTGTAACGTTAGAATTAATGATGTTAATGCATTCATTTAAAAATTTTAACTACATCTACAATGATGCCTATTTGTGAAACTAAAACACTATACTCTGTTGCAAGTTAAGAAAAAAACCATTATCCTTATTAAGAGAGAGCCTATTTGCATCTAAGTGTACGCCAAATAGATGCCAAACTCCCAGCGCGAATTTATATGAACTTCGCCAACTCTTGAAACAATGTTGCACAGCCTTCTTTTTGTTTGTTTTCTTAAATCGTGTGAAGGACGAAAAATAAAACTTATTGAATAAAAAACTATAAAATGATTATAAAATAAAAATGGTTTCTAAAAATCTTAACAAATATACGACTTTCTGTTCGCATTTAAAGAAACCGATGAAAGAATAATTAGTACTGTTTCTTGCAGACGATTTTCTTCTACAGGGAAACAAAAGTAAAAAAAAAAAAAAATTAAATAAATTCGTTATCTCGCATTTGATTTGCTAAGGGCATGTCTGTATAAGACGCGCCCTTTTTGGTGGTCCAATCAAATCCAATGTTCTTGCAACGTCATATTGTTTGCTTCTTTTTAAGAACACATGTTCTACTGACAACTAGCGACTGTTCTACTAGCGACATATTTATCAAAATATGTCGCTAGGAAACCAGTAAGACTACGAAACAATAACCATTTTTAAATAGTTCTATATATATTGTAAAAGACAGCACGAATTAAATTTCTGTCAGACGAGTTTATTTTTTAAAAGCTTTTATATTGTTTTGAAAGCATTTTTATGTAATTTGATATCCAAATGAAACGGAACTATATTCAGTCGCGGATGATTACTTAAATCTTAAACAGCAATGATGTTATTTTCTTAACTTGCTACGGAGTATAATGACTGTGAAACTCAAACACAAGTTTCCAAAATAAGTTTTCTTCAGTCTCCTTATCTTCCTACTTAACGGTATAAGAGTTCTTCCTTCACTAGACTATTAGTCTGTAGGAATTCTGAAGCAGTGAAAATAAATGGATGTAATCTCCAACCACTGTTCGCTTAATTAGTAGAGCGTTGCAATATGAGCGTGAGATAAAACTGTTCATGACATTGATATTGAAAATTTGTTATTCTTCTTTCGAGGGCAGCCTCTCTTCAAATGTCATAAATAATTTGTTTCATTTTCATTTATTCTTTTTTTTTTTTCTTTCCGGGTTTCTTTTTTTTGTTCTCAGGATGATTATTGGAGAATATAGTAATCTTCCTTGGCACCTTCCTCTGAAAGGTTTTCGTTGTGTGTTTTGAAAAGGATTTACAATGGGGTTAATTTAAATAAAAATACTTTTTTTTTGACAAGAAAATGATTTGAAATCGTTCAATGCGTAAGTTTTATTATTATCCTAATTTTCGCGTTTGCCGAAATGCTCGCTATGTGTCATGGCAATTTCGCATTGTTCGTCAAAAAAGGCGTATTTTTAAAAATCCATATTTCAAGAACATTTCAACCGATTTCGCTTAAATTTTGTATTATGCCATTTAAAATGACATTCTTTAAATTGAGACAAAATTTTTTATACCTTACAATTTGAAACTCTTATAAAATAAATAAAGTTATTAACACTAGGTTTATGGGCGTTTCTTATATACCTATCTCTACGAACACACTTCAATTTGACTCATGAACCAATACATCAATAGGTTTACGTACTTTTCTTATATACCTATCTCTACGAACACGCGCCAATTTGACGTGTGAAAGAATACGTATAATTGTGATTCTTAATTTAATAAATTCAATTTAGTAGATTTTTACCCACCACTAATTCTAAATAATTCGTAGGCTTAGATAATTCACCACTTTATATTTTTACAAAATTTAATTAGTTGCTATTTACCATTTTTTAAATTATTTTGGCATCTCTGCACTTAGAAACCAATGTATATGTATACCATACCTGCCAACTCTTCCGGATTTTCCGCAAGATTTTATTTTCATATTTAAAGTGGTAGTAAATATATACTATTTTTTCTATTATAAACTTAATTTTTAAATGATTTTGATCACCACTATTCTTACAAAAATTAAGCACATATATTAATTTGCGTTACTATCATGGATGTCATCTTAAGTTTTTTCAAATACAGTGTATTTGTTTGCTTAAAATTGAAGTTTTAATTCCATTTTATTACCACTGGGAAAAATGATAATGGAAGGGATTAAAAGTTGGCAGGTATGGTATACTATAAGAAAAAAATGAAGATATGAGATATATATTTATGAAATATTCTAGCATTTTATGTTTCAATACTCGAACTAAGCAACTGAAACCTTCAAAATCTGACATTAATTGACATTCTGCGTTTGTTCTTTCTATATTTGCTTATCGGCAACAGTTTTTTATCGCTTGTTTTATTTGAGATAACGATAGCGGATAACGAATCGAAATATTGTTGATACATTATTATTTATTATTGATGTGATAATTGCTTGTTTACTCAGAATTTTGTATAAGTTATGATCGCGTCAAATTGACGCATATCCGTAGAGATAGGTTTACCACATAAAAAATTTCAAAGCTTTTGAAGAAAATAACCTTCAATATATATTTACCTCGATCGATGATTAATATTCATTACAAAAGATAAAATAAAAATTCAAACGGATTTTATAATTTTCCTTACAAAGCTCGAAATGCGTCAAAATGACGCGTCCCGTAAACCTAGTGTTAAATAAAATAATAAAAAAATATTTACTAAAAGTTACATTTTGTATGAAATCATCTTCGGATGAACAGATTTTATAATTGCGTGTGATTTTTTTAAAATTCACTTAAAAAGTTCCCGAGATATGATAAAATACGCAGAAAATAAAATTAACATTAAAGGGTACGCTCTCATGGCCACATTAATATGACAATATTTCTCAGTTTGCGGCTACTCCCTATATTTTAAAAGTCGAAAAAATATATGTTATTCGTTTTTGCGTCTGATTTTGTATATTAAAATATCGATGCACTAATTAATTATCATAGTTAAGAAGACCTCTTCGAAACATTAAGATTGATTTCTAGAACGTGAAGATTCAATCATTAGATCAAAAGTTATTTAGGGTAGTCCATTATTTAGTTATTAATATATTTGTATTTAATTTATTAATATATTTGTATTTTTTTCTTTTTTACCCACTGTACTTGTACAATCGTGTACGCGTTACGGCAAAAGCCCAAAGTTTGGTAAATTACCTGATCTGGTTTTACCGGAAAAAACTCTTTACTAACTCATTGAAAAGAATCTTTCTTTTAGCAGAAAATGTATTGAAACATTTTACACGGCAAAACTTTCGGCACAGCTTGAAAGTTCCTGCTTAAAGCTTTTAGAAATGGTGTTAATTTTTTTTACCCATTTAAAATTTGAAAATAAAATTAACATTAAACATGTAAATTGTAAAATTTGCATCGACCAAAAGGAGAACAGAAAGTTAAAAGCTTCTTTTATAATAGCACTGTAATCCGAAAAAGCGCTTTAATATAACTATTGCAATTTTGTAGTATGATTTTGAAATTGTTGGCATTTAAGTTCAAAGGAAGTTATAAGCCCCCTTACCACATTTGGTTGACCCGAATTTTACATGGGTAAAAATGATACCATTTCTAAAAACTTCGAGCATGATCTTTCAAAGTGTGCTAACAGTTTTGCCATGTAAAATTTTCCAAAACATTTGCAGCTAAACGAAAGTTTGCTTGCATAAAGTTAGTACAGAAGAGTTCCATAATTTTTGTCTAAATTCTGAAGTATTTGTCAAAGTGGTTTAGTAAAAGGCAAAATTATGCTTTAATATAATTTCATTTCGGCCTTTACCAAACATTTGTGGTAAAACCTTGTGGTAAGTCCTTTTACCGGAAGTCGTTAGAAGTCAAAATTAGCCCAGACTTCATCTGAAAGTTCCTATTTTTACGAAATTATGAAACTTTTTTCATAGTTTTGTGAAGTTGTGAAAATAGTTTTGTGAATTTTTGAATAAGCGTTCTGTTTTGTAGATTCTGTTTTGGAATTCAATGTTGATTGTTTTTAATTTATTAAAAAATGTAGTTTAATTGTATTCTGAATCAATTTTGCATTTATAATTATCGTTTGTACCCGTGTTATTAATGCGCAGCATTATTGGTAATTATTATATATTCAATATCTTAGCAAGACGTGAAAATCACGATATATTGCGAGAATAGATTTCAAAAACCGTTATAGTGGCGTTTCAAAATTATCGGAGCTTCGCGGTTTCAAACACAGTTTTTTTCTTCTAGATATTTGCTTGGTATTACATTACTTGACAGAAAACCCCCAGAATGTTAATATCAAAATATTGTGACAATCTGTAATATTTCATGAGAACTTTTCAGAAACATGAAATACATTTTATGATAATTTGGAGAAAACTTTGGACGCTTTGCTTTAGTTCGATTGCTCTGAAAATCCCCCCCCCCTTAATTCTTAAACGTTAGAGCATTTGTGATTGTAATTTATAAAGAAATGATTGACGACTAATGTAATGTAGAACAATTATAAAGTTACTTAAAACTGACAAAAGATTTTTTCGAGTACAATAATTTCTTTTGTTTTAGTAGCACGATGAGTTATTTATCTTTACCAAGAGCATAAAGCAATTAAACCACTTTTTTTATAAATTAACGAAGTGATTTTTATCGTTTTTCTTCACGTATTTATTGTTGGTGGCTATCTCTTGAAAGCCGTTTGTCAGCAATAATTTTGCTAAGAAATTTATAAAATCAGTACAATATTTACCCACCTGATAATGTACTGTTTCTAGTATTTATTTTGAGTAGTTCGTAAATTGAATTGAGTTTGTTTTCGTGAGACTCGCAGAAAAATCTTTTCGGGGAGAAGATTCTAGAATTCATGTTGTTTAAAAGAATTTTGTAAACTCTTTGCTGCAAATCTGATAAAAGCAAGATTTTTTTTTAAAAAAAACTTTTTTGTCGCAGGTAATTAAATTTATGGTTATTTTACTGATTTTAAAAGAGTTTTAATTCAATTTATAATTGAAAGATTTATTGAAAAATATGAAATGATATGTTTTTGTAATTTTTGAAAAATATACATTTTGTTATAAACTTTTATAATTCTTGATTTTTAATGTTTTTATAATGCTTGAAAAATAATTCACACTGAGCGAAATTTCATAGTTTAATCCTTTATTGCGTAATATTTTATTTCTGGCAATTAGAAATAAGTGACTGTGTGAAGAAAAATAGTGAAACATTTATCTTTTAATTAAATAAATAATAAATATTGAAATCTCAAAATTAAACATTCTAATAAAACCAATACTAGGGATGTCAACTGCCCCGGATTCAATAAAATATTTCAAAAAATGGTAGAAAGCTAAAAACTGAAATTGCCATTTAAACGGTTAAACCTTGTTAAAAAAGAAAGTATCAAACGAATGTTACCATACTGTAGCTTTAGTACAAATTTAAATTATTTCATACATGCTTTTCAATTTTGAGGCATATTTATAACATAGTTATTGTATAAAATATCTCAATCCCTTAACTTGCCGGTAATATGTTAATTGGAATAAATAAAATTGTGTTCCTGACTTTTTTTTGTCAAAAGCAAATATTTCCACAGTACACAACAGCATATTCTATAAAGCAATAGGACACCTGATAAGTTGTTGAATAGTGGTATTTGTTTATGTTAGCAACTGTTCTTTTCATTCTATTTCATGTAAGTCCCGACAAGTATCATTTCTCTTAAATGACACATTCTATATTCTTACACAAAGATTCTTTCACAAGCATTTAAATTCTTTCGCTATATATATCTTACTTAACACAAAGACAAGCATGCATACATGTAAACAAACTAATTTGCATCGAAGTTGCCAGGTTATACAAAACAAAAATATATGACGGTTACAAGGTTAAGGTAAGTAAATGATGTGGACGATAAACATAATATATTTCAACAAATTCGATGTGCGATATGACGCTGTATTTAGTCAACTTCACATTAATTAAAACTTTAACTTATGTAGAGAAACTTAGCTTAACTTTAATACGCCATTTTGCTTATAAACGATCAGCTGGAGTTGACGTTATAGGTCACATGTGTAGGTATCTATGATCTTCTTCTTCTTGAAGTGCAAGAACCCAATTACAAATTTTTACAAATTTCTCTTACTTTTAAAAGTTATCAAATGCCTTTAATGGACATAGTTTCCTTAGACAAATTTGAAGCTATACCATATTCTATATATACCTATTTTTGGAAAATCTTTTCTTTATTATAATACATGAAAATATTCTTTCTTTCAACACATTTAGAGTTTCTTACAAATTTTTAAATGTGGTTGCGAAAAGGTAGCAAACATTATTTTAATGTTTCTGTAACTGCTACTAAGCATTTTTTAAGAGATGTATGCCTGTATGAAAATCCGAAACACTTAGATTTTTAAACATTAAAGTCGCTTTTACACATACCACGCTAATTTTACATGCCTTACCACAACGGTAAAAAATTACAAACTGAATTTGCAAATATTAGACAGATTTTGCTTGTTTTTTTAAAAGGTTTAGCATGACATATCATTTAAAAAGTGGTGAATTATATAAACCTACGAATTGTTTAGAAATAGTGGTGAATAAAAATCTACTAAATTGAATTTATTAAGCAAAGAATCACAACTAATAAACTACCACTAGAAAAAATTTAATCACTGTCCGGAGCAAGTTGTCATCCCTGTGTATATAAATAAAACTATTTTTGTGTGCTCTATATTGCATTCATTTCTTCAAACCATTTTAGTAACAATAATAATATAAATCGTCGGTCATCGGTGAACCCCATGACTAGAGCCCGGATTTTGATGACCTAAAAAATCTCAACTAATGCCCTTAAAAAGTGCAAAAAATGCCNCCGGTCACTGATCACCTGGCGGGCCGCAGTTTGAAAAAGTTGAACAATAACCTCTGACCTCTTATACAATAACAATTAATAGTTGAATTATTAATTATAAAACAATGGAACAGAAGGATTATAAAACAATTTGCTTACATTTTAATGGGAAAACTGAGGGCGATCAGCCTGAATAAGAAGTTGGCAGGCCGCACAATATGTGCTGGCGGGCCAGATGCGGCCCGCGGACCGCCAGTTGGACAATACTGCTATAAAGCAATAGGACACCTGCAAGTGACGCAATGTGGATGCCTCAATCCTGATAGGTTGTTGAATAGTGGTATTTGTTTATGTTAGCAACTGTTCTTTTCATTCTATTTCATGTAAGCCAAGCCCGTCAAGTATCAATTCTCTTAAATGACACATTCTATACTCTTACACAAAGATTTTTTCACAAGCATTTCAATTCTTTCGCTATATATATCTTACTTAACCCAAAGACAAGCATGCATCCATGTAAACAAACTAACTTGCATCGAAGTTGCCAGGTACACAAAACAAAAATATATGACGGTTACAAGGTTAAGGTAAGTAAATGATGTGGACGATAAACATAATATATTTCAACAAATTCGATGTGCGATATGGCGCTGCATTTAGTCAACTTCACATTTATAAAACTTCACATTCTTATCACTTGACTATTAAACTTAACATTATTATCTCTTGTAGAGAAACTTAACTTAAATTTAATAAGCCATTTTGTTTTAATATCAACAAAGACCCGTAAGAAATTTGTCTAATCACGGCTTTTTAATATGCACGTCGGCCTTATGTTCATACAAATAACAAATATTAATTGTAAATATTAACAGTATTTTAACTTCGCATTTAATTACACGTGTCAAGGTTGAATCTGCAAACGAAAATAGTTTTGTTTCCAAAAGATACCGAAATATTTAATTTGCTTCTTTTTTATATTCAACTTGTTTTCAGTAGAAATATACTGAAGATTTTTAATTACGTTTCTAGTTGTGGTTTTTGAAATATAAAGTACAAATGTTTCCTCGATTACAAATTCGATACTTAAAACTGCACCGATTTTACTCTTCGTTTGATATTTTTAGTAAATAAACTTTTGATCTTATTTGCTTAGGCTTCAAGATTATATTTTAATCAATAATTTAAATGTTATCTATTCAAACATATTTTTACTTACTAAAACATTGTTTTTTTTTTTAATTGTTTCGCAGACGATAATGTTTTCACTTAGTTCTTCTAACGAAAGTAAAGAGTAAATATTTCGTGACAAACTTTCCAGAAAAATAAACTTCCGGTTAAAACTCATGTTTAAAAAAAGTATTCTAGTTCAAGGTTAAACAATTAACTAATACACTTGAAGGGCTATTTTCTTCTGAGCTAGTGAGAAGCCGCAGAAATTGAAAGACATCGAACAAACTTCCTGTTTGAGCGAAAAAGTGATTTGAAATCTATGAACGTAAATTCTAACAGCTACGCAAATTCCATATTCGATAGCATTTGCAAGAGGTTTTTCCTCATTGGAAGCAAAGGTTTTTCATATATATATATATATATATATATATTTTTTTTTTTTTTTTTTTTTTTTTTTTTTTTTTTTTTTTTTTTTTTTTTTTTTTTTTTTTTTTTTTTTTTTTTTTT
>NC_092209.1:17076194-17141128 GCF_043381705.1 Parasteatoda tepidariorum | reverse complement strand
TATATATATATATCGTTGTTCTCACTTCTCTGGTACGTATGGCATAGTAGAAAGAAGGCGATAATATTAGATCAACTGGAAAAATCTGTCCAACATGCCATGTTATAGAAAGCATCATTATAGATGTGTATTGTTTTCAATTCATTTATAACCGCCCTGTGATAAGTAATTTTAAGTCTTTCTCTTTTTTCTATTGTCCTGAGAGTTCCAATTTAAAACTTGTCTTTTTGTTTTTCTTTTCTTAGAATTTATGCATTACATTTCATGGAGCCATTTGATATGTACTTCTTAAACTATTGTTATAAATACTTAAAGCTATTTCTCGTTATTTTTATTGCAGTAACTTCTCTCATATCCATAAAGAAGGTCATATTTACCTCTAGCATTGAATATTCTAATTTCTTGGCGATTTCTAGCGGTTCTTCTATACAAATAAATATTTCTGAACAATTTAAAAATCTTCAATAAAATTCTTCTATACAATTTCAAGTAATATTATCTCCACATGTGCTACCAGGTAATGTTCATTGAATTTGACAAAGCGAATCTAAAATAATTAAATATTT
Organism: Parasteatoda tepidariorum; assembly: GCF_043381705.1. Taxonomy (NCBI): domain Eukaryota; kingdom Metazoa; phylum Arthropoda; class Arachnida; order Araneae; family Theridiidae; genus Parasteatoda; species Parasteatoda tepidariorum. Next base: position 17,140,562 of record NC_092209.1, on the reverse strand, counting down.
AAATACGCTCAATAAACTATTTTTTGATAGCATAGTGCTATAAGCTAGCGATTATCACTGATGTTATCTTTAAAATATGTGAAAAATTGAATCGTTAAATTTAAGATAATGGCTAACGATTAACCAATCAGAAAATTCCATTTCGTGTTTCGCTCATCCCGCTAGAACGAATTGTCGTAGAATGTTTGAATCTCGACAGTGACCTTCCTTGTGCTTTGAACTATCTGTATGCCAAGTTTCATAGCTTTCGGTCGGATGGTTTAGGAGTCTATAACGAACACACACATTTATGCTTGTTATTATATAGACATTCATTTATGTATAAATAGATTATGCTTGCAGCTATCAGAATATTTCATTTTCTCTAAGTAAAAATATTTAGATCCGAAAGGGTGGATAAGAAATTTTAATTCGACAGTGGAATATAATATTAAGAAATTTTCAGCTTCTTTACAAGAAAATCAACGCCAGTGTTTAATTTTTTCCAAGTGCATTAGTCTTAAAAATCAAAGTCCCGCAGTGGATAGATCGTAGCATGGTTCCCAGTAGAACACCGAAGTCAAACATCAATGACTGTGATCAGTAAGCGAGTGATCACTTTGATCAGTCGACGTAATGACCGAGGGTGCACGGTATCGGTCTTCGTTAAACTGTTCTACCGTAAAGTGCTCGACTTCTCTCGCAGGTTGTTAGGCTACCAAAGTGGAGGGGCCATCCCCTCTGCAGAGGATCAAAATTGTGATGGCATGTCTTCGGATCACCCTCTGGGATGTTTTCCTGACCATCGCCAAGCACATTGTACAGCTCTAGTGCGATGTAAATAAAATAGCTACCTTAAAAATCAAAAATGATTTCAGATAATAAGCTAAATGAATTTCTTTCTATGTACCTACCTCAGTACCAAAAATATTTTAACCCTTTAATGGGCCATTTATTTCTAGTAAAGGTAAATTAAAGTATTTTTGGAATTAAAATTGATATAAGAATAGTAATTGATATTAGAAAAAAAGAAATCATTTAGCTTATAAAAAATTAATCTAAATTTTAATGCCATTTTTTTTTTTTTGGTGGTAAGTATATGCCGCGACCTATTGGGAACTTATTGACTTTTATTTTCGTTATTGATAATATGAATTTTATAACTGCTACAGACTTCAAAAGGAATTATGTATTTTAAAGCTTTTATAAGTTTTCTTAAACTGTCAAATGATTACCAATTTTATTCAAACGCACTTCAAGAAAGTTGAAGTTATTAACAAATGGAAACCTACATTAAAAGTGGTAAAAAAGTTCTTAATGGACTTAAAAATTTGGTGGCAAGTATACTTACCACGGCCGTAGAAAGGGTTAACATACCAATACGAGAATATACTGCCTTACAAAGGGTTAACTTAAGCAATAATAATAAATTAACCTATTAGAAATCACATGAAATTCAATCACATGACTTTTCATAAAGCACTAATGTTTCAAACTCTAAAAAATATTAAATAGAACACTAATTTAAAAAGATATGGTTAGGGAGGAAAAAAAGAATGAGCTTTTTCACCTATATTCATTCTATAATACACCAAGGGGGGATATGGGATTTAAAAAATATTTTCAATAGTTGCTGTTCAAGTTCTCTTTCGTGCACCACGTGACGTCGCTCCTATAAGCCCCGAAGACTATGTGTTTAACCTACATCGAACATACTCGTTGTTTCGTTTTCATTTTCTAAAGTGAAGTGATATTTGGAGGGGAAAAAAAGAATTGTGGAATAAAAAAAATAGAGAAGGGGAAAAAATCGCGACCTGGTTTCCATTTGCGGAACAGAATATTTCGCGGCATGGAATTCGACATTGAGATCACGTCTAAAATTGCGTGAAGATTGTTGAAGATTAGGTCGATTCGGTTTTCTTCTATCGCTTGTTGACAAGAACAAAAGGAGGTAGAATTATCTTGTCGACTAAGTCGAAAGTTATGGCAGTTTAAGATTAGATGAATAAATTGCTTATCTCTCGATTTAATAATATATCGAAAGATCGTGTTCTTTATTTGCTAACAGAGCTGGTAAAAATGACGCTTAAGGAATACCAAATTTCCATTGCAGGCTATTTTAAAACAAAAAATGTTATGTAAATGAACAACGACATGGTTGTGAATCGTGACGATAACATGCAGTTTATAGGAAAACGTTTGAAAATTAAGGTAAAAAAAAAAAAAAAACAGCCAACAAGGTGTGCAATAATTTATACGAAGCATTAAATTAAGAATATTTTAATTAATATTTGCTTTCTACATTAAATTTACTCACTTTTAAAGTTAAAGCGATTGACAAAACAATTATTATTAAAAAAGTGACATAATAGATCTAAATACCAAACATAATAATTTTCAACCTTTGCATGCACCGGAAATTATTTTATTAAGAAATCCCCTTATTCAGCTGTTTAAATAAACCCGATGACATATTTCAAGTTTAAGTTTTTCAAATATTGTTACAAGCAGATAATATGCAATAAATTATTTAGTAACACTCAGAAATATATGTAAGGAAATATGTAAGTTAAATCTAGACTAATAATATCATGTTCTTGTTAAAAAGTAATTAATTTGACTCATTTTGAACATTAAAATTTAACTAAGTACATTAAGTTTTTAAATTTTATTTTATTATTTTTGAATTTTTAATAAATGCCTTTTATAATTTTTAGCGTTCAATGATTATTTATACAAGAATTGATCAAGATAATGGAAATACATATTCATACCGGATTTTCTGGAAGATTTATCTTATTTTATTATCTTATCTAATTGTGTTTTAAATGGTGGATAAAATTAAATCAAATATTTCTCTTTATTATAACTTTAATTCAGTACTACTAGGAAAAGAACTTTTTGGTAGAGCGTAGAAGATGGCAGATATGCTATACTAACCTTGGATATACAGTGCGTCCCCCGCCTCCAAAAGAAACGGACCACCCTGAATAACTTTTGATTTAATGATCGGATCATCACGCTCTAGATCTCAATCTTAATAGTTCCTGAGGGTAACTTCAAATATGTAAATTAATTAGTGCACTTTTAAGTTAATTAGTGATGTTTTAAGTTACGACATACACAAAAACGTACTTTCTCTGAATAAATATACCTTTTTATTATTTTCATTTGGATTTCTAATCTCCAAAATACAAAGGGTAGCCTCAATCTTGGAAATATGTTCCCCATAGTTTGGTCAGGAGAGCGATCCAAAGCTTGGACTTCTTAATGTCGACTTTAATTTTTGCGTATTTCGCCATATTTCAAATACTCTTTAAGCGAATTGAAAAATTTGTACACACAATTATGAAATACGTTAATTTAAAGATGATTCCTCGCAAAAAATAAATTTTAGTGAATGTTTAATATTTTTTTATTGTTTTATTTAATAGTGGAAATTTTTTTAAAATTAAGGTGAGCAATTTTTTGCATCATTTTAAAGTGTGTAAATTTATATAGCAATATACAAAATTTGAGCGAAATCGGTCGAATAGTTCCCTAGAAATTAAATTATAAAGAAGTTGTATATTTATTTAATAAAAATAATTTATTTAATGAAAGTAATTTATTTAATAAACAAATGAAATATTGTTTTGTATTATGTAGGTGTTTTATACAGCAATTAAAAGGAGTATTATCAAACAAACATTGAAAATTACAGGCGTAGCATGAAAAGTAATTTACATCTGATCAATCTATCTAACAAATAAAATGCATTAAATTTTTTCTCACGCCTTTTATGTGTCATTAGAATACTTTCTTAACCTAAATATTCATCTAAAAATATAATACTATCACTCAAGCTGTTAACACAGAGGTAATTTTAAAAGCAAACAAATGATTAAAAAAAATAAAATGCAAATACCACTTTCTTCAAGTGCTATACAAAGATTGCTTTTGTTCATCGTTTTATGAAGAGGAAAAAGATGCGTCAATGTGATTGTTCTTCATTTTTTTCAGATGCAGTTCGAAAAAGAAAGTAAAGATTGAAGTGTAGGAAGAGTGGGAGGTCAATTATTTGACCTAAAAGATGGAAATATTCAATCAAGTGCGGCTGCTGTTAAGGCGAAATGTTGCTTTACGTCTCAGGCAACCGGTGAGTTGTTGTTGCGCTGTACATCTTTGTTTCACTTGTATGAACCTTTAAAATTTAATAGGTAGTCCAATAAACGCCTTTTTTCAAATCGCTATTTAGATTTCTGAAGAATCTTTAAAAGCGAATGAGAATGTCATTTTATAACCTTTTTAAACCCAGCCTGCACGATCGTGCAAGTTATTTATAAACTCAACATGTGCATTGTGGCCAGAGCCGGATTATACCCTCCGTAGGCCCTAGGCATAGCCGTTTTTGTGCCCTCCCCTCCTTCCCCAACTCCTCCCCTCTTTTCAAAATATATGCTAAAATTTTCTTGCATATTTTTTTTTTATACATTTTTATTAATATGGATTTTTATTTACGAATTTGTTTATTGAACTTTATCTGTAATACCGACATACTGCCGATATTGCAGTTGATATCGATAATACCATTATGATTAGTTCGATCGATAACTATGTAAACACTTCACGTCAACAATACAACAACAAACCAGCAAAGAAAACAGTGAAATTGATAGTGAGATTAATTACAAGAAATATTTATACAGTAGAGAACCAATTATCTGGGATGCTCGGGACCATCGCTATCCCGGATGTCTGAATTTCCCAGTTTTCTGGATCGACCAAAAAGTGTCATTAATCGATGTTTTATCGAACCCGAATTACAAGGAAATTACACAAAAATTTGTCAGAATCTGAGATTAAACTAAAAGCGCAAAATTTGGTGAAAATTTACTCATCCGATTTAGAGAAAAACTTTGTAGATGAATTTTTACTATTTTCAAATTTATATGAACATAAATCTGCACAAGAAATGTTGAAGGCTCAAATTAAAGATAAACTTGTGAATACTTTTCCTAACGTTCACATTGCATTAAGAATATATTTGTCGATTCTTGGATCAAATGCAGAAGGAGAAAGATCTTTCTCCAGATTAAAATTGATAAAAAATTATTTGCGTTCAACAATGAATCAAGATCGTTTGGCATCGCTCGCACTTATGTCTATTGAATACGACATTTTGCGTAGTTTGGAATTCGACAGCATAATACAAGATTTCGTTGAATCCAAAAATCGCAAAAAAGTAATATATTAGATCATAAGATTCTGCAAAATAATTTATTACCGAAAAATATTATATTTTTATTTGTATCTTCATAATTTTGTGCAAAATACACTTGTTGTTTTTAAAGCTAAATTATTTTTGTCAACAAATTTTTTTCTCCCAAGTTTTTCGTAGTCCCTAGGCACGTGGCTAGTGTGCCTATAGGTTAATCCGGCCCTGATTGTGGCAATATATTCATTATAAAACAAGTTTCAATTGAGTAAAAATTTTCTTTTCTCATAGCTACCGTTTTAGTATGCATTACAAATGCATTAAATATTAATGTATGCATTAATGTATTAAAATATGTATTAACAATGAATTACAGACATACATTAAAAAACCAAGATTTTCCAAACACCTCTTGATCTGAAAAGAGGAATAAAAAAAGGTCAATTTATTGTTTTTAAAGCAAGATACACCTAAGTTGATCATACATCTTTCCTTAAGCTAGCCGGGCCTGATATAGAACACTGCACATTACTTAATCAGGGAATTACAAAAAAAGAGCTTACAAAAAATAACAACAATTAAACAAAGGTTTTCTAATAATCAAGGAATAAAACAAATTTCAATTTGCTTCATTCCTTGTCAACTCATTCATTTCAATTTGTTTGTATTTAAAGATAAAGAATAAATATTAACCCATGATAATTTTTTTTTTCATTTTCAAAACTTTTCCTTCTCTGAATTAGCCTGAAGTGACAGTTAAAAGTGTTAAGGAATAATGATATTTTATTAATATTGTAAAACATCAATAGCTGTTATTTGAATAAACAATAACCTAAGTTATTTTTCAGATAATTTTGGCTTTGGAATTACTATGGCCCGTGGCTATTTTTCTTGTTGTGATGTCTACACGGATTGCAATTCCACCAGTGGCTCAACAAACATGTAAGACATCTTTTTGTTAGTTTTTCTAAGTAAGATATAAAAATTTTAACATTCAGAGTGGCTAATTCTTTACAGTTGACAGTCATGAGGGGACTTAGGCAGGACACACACTGAGGAAGCCAACGGTAAGAATTAGGCACACAGCTAACGAATTCCTATAGTTTTGCATCAAGATGCGCAGAGGCGATTTGCGCAAGCTAATGTAAAAGTATGGGAATCTGCCTCTCCTGTGCCTCTTACTTACCGATTGCTCCCTCAGCGAGTAACCTGCCTATTAGAGTCACCTATCTGCAGCAAAGGGTTATATTGCTGTATCATATAAGCTTATCGTTGCTATGGTAAAAGGTTATGGTTGTTTTTATAGATGACTTCAATGGCAAGTTAGAATCGTATTATTTGTATCATCTACTTCATCTTACTTATTTACTCATTTGTATTATTTACTATTATCACGGGATTTGTACTTTTAATGAATTTCTCTTAACAGGTCATTACAAGGCTTGGGCTCTACCGTCAGCTGGAGTTGTATCATTCGTACAGTCAATGATCTGTAACATTGACGAGTGCCAAAATAAATCTGAATACGAAAGCATTCCTACATACAAGGGATCAAGGTGAGCATTCCTACATACAAGGATCATTTTGAACAAGCAAAATATCTGTTGTCATTGAAAACATTGAAATAAGAGGTCACCAAATGGACAATTTTTTTTTTAAAATTTGCTTTTTATACAATACACTATTAATACACACTGTTTTATTAATATTCATATCTATATTTGATTTTAAAATATCGCAAATGTCATAATTTGAAAACAATTCTTAGCTTAATGAATGAGATGTTTTTTAGTCGCATGCCTGCCAACTTTTTCCCATACATCAGAACATTTTTATTTATGTATGTAGAGTAGTAAATTTTATGATTTAACATTTTATTATTGATTTAATATGCACCCACACCCACTTACACACACCGAGTAAATATATATATATATNATATTCACAGAGTGTCGCACGATAGTTGGTTGGTTGGAGCAAACTTTAAGGGGAGGAGGTAGTGTAAATCACAGGAATTTAGAATTGCAAGATTGAGATCTTCTGATATATTTATTGGTCAAAGACTGTATACATAAATATCTATAAATATAGATATCACATATTCAGACAAAATTAATATTATCATTCCTTGTTTCGTGATTTTAAAACCTTATCTAAATTTTAATTATTTTTGCAATTCAGTGTTTCGTAATTTTTATTTGATACTGTTTCATAATAAAATTATTCATTATAATATTTCGAAAAACGGCTAAGAACTATTTTCGTGTTTTGTAATATTATTTTCCTCTTCTTCCATTTAGTGTACAAGAGCTGGTGGCGAATACCCTGCCGCTGATAATGGATGAGAGCATAACGGAATTGGTACAAGCACTGCCAAAAGGAATGCGGCTCATGAGAGTGGCTGTTGACGCTTTATCAGGACCAGATTTATCTGCTCTTCTCGGTATGTGATCTTTATAATTAATCCTCTATAAGTGCAATATTTTGGCCTGCCAAAGACCCGAAATCGATCTCTTTGACCAGAAGCCAAAAAGTTCGGTAAAGTTATCGATGTTCAAACGAAATATAAATCTTTGGCAAAATATGTGGGATGATGATCAAAACCAGGGCAGGCATACCCGCCATCTAATCCCGAAGGTAAATTACCGTAAAATTTATGGAAATTTCTACTTGAACCAATCTATCACAACCCACGGCACCCAGGGAACATACCAATCCAAGTTTCACAATAAATCTCCCCTATGCAATAACTGCAAAGTTACAGATGACCTGGAACATATACTGATTCACTGCCCTCTATTTGATAACATAAGAAAAGCAAATTTCCCGGTAAACCTGACCTATAACTCCCTCAAACAACACTGAAGGATACCAGCTATGCAAAAGGGCATAGAACGAATCATCCAAAGCCACTTTAGCGCTGGCCTGCCACCAGACACATAAAAAAAAAATAACGAAAATGTTAAAACTGTTTTTTCTCAGAACATTGACATCACGCACTGAAATTCTAAGACTTATCCAAACCCCATCAAACTTTTCGATTTGTTGTAAAGGTGGAAAGGTCCCTTTCCACCTACCCTGAGTTTTATAATTAAAATATAGGACACTTTGTGTATGGAATTAACATTTCACCTGTACTTACTTTCACATTTAAACTTGTTTTGATACATGGACTGGGTCAGCTTTCCATCTGTTAAAATTAACGATTTTGTACACCGAGTTAACTTCATCTGTTCAAATATCTGCTTTTTACATATCTTGCATTTTTACATTTTTCGTTACTTTGTTGATGGAGTCATCTTTTCATCTGTTTTGCTATCTATATTTTGAATTCAAGTCACCCTTTCTATTCCTCATTGTAAATACTCATCTTCCCTTTGTTTTTCAAACTGGGAATTGTTTTTGTATTTTTAGTGGATCAATAAAAGTGCTCCCCGGATGCCCCCGATAGGGGGCGGGACGGGGTTAGGCGTGTCTGATAAGTGCAATATTTCTTAGATTGAGTTTGATTTGTAAAAAAGAATCATTGAGCTTATTACCTAACATTAATATGATTTTTAGGACGATTTTTTTCGTGTGAACGTGATTTTCAGAATTTTGCCTAGCATGGAGAATTGGCCATACACTTTTTGTTTTACATCTTTTAACAAGCACTGAACAGCCGACCCAATTTTGAGCTTACAACAGTCAATGTTCAACTACGTAGCTTTGTAATTTTGGATCCAATCCAGAAGACAAGAGATTTTCTGGATCGTACCTTAAGACAAACTAGCTTTCTTGGAGGACTTTTTAATGGAATTAAGGTTGGAAAAAAAATCATGAAAACCTCTCATGTTTAGCCTGACGGCAAGGGGATTCATGATCCATTGAGGATATTTTACGTTAGCACTGCGATCGGTGTAAGCCGGATGCACAATTCGTATTAACCAGTTCCGCTGGGATTCGGACCTAGGTAAATTCATTGAGAGGCAAATACTGTTAATTGGAAGATAACCAAATAAATCAGGTGATAAAATCACCTGATTTATTTGGCTGTTTATTTGCACCTGATTTATTTGCATCGGCAGTTAAAAATTTATGATGCTTAGGAGAAGTATAGTTCTTTATTGTTTAGGAGTTTCACTTTTTAACGGGTATGTATTTTCAGATTTGCATACGTAATTAATTTATTAATTATAACGCATTTAATATTTAACATACATTTAATATTTAACATATTTTTAATATTTATTAGAGTTCAATAATTTTTTTAAAACTGAATTCTATTTATAACACTGTGAAACAAATTATATTCTTGTTTTCTCAGAAGTGAGATTTTTAAACGGATCTTAGATGCTTCCGTGTAGCTGATTTTAAATCTGCAATCTGTTTCCCTTCCCAAGCTTTAGTTTTTATTTTATTTAAAAAAAGGCGTTTTTAGTTTATTTTTTGTAGAAATGTATCAATTTAAAATTTATGTATATGTATAATAATTGTCGCACTAATGTTGCGACAAGCTTCTAGGCGAATTAGGGCATAATATCAGGAATAAAATTGCATAGGAACCCATGCCCAGAGATGTCGTCATACGCAGCTAGGGGTGCTTCCCTAATTATGAACTGTTTCTTCGCTCACTTCTGAAGAGGCAATAATAGGAAAGCGCCTCTAGCCTTACGACGACATTTCCGTGCATGTGTTCCTATGCAATTTCAATCCGGATGATGTGTCTTAACTTCCCTAGAATAGAGCCCCTGAATTAGACAGGCCGACTTAACATTTATTGTTGGAGCAAAGAGCTAACATAAGCACAGCGAATAAATATTTTCAAGTGGTAGTTTATTAATTGTCTTTCTTGGTTTCATAAGTTCGATTTAGTTAATTTTAATCCACCACCATTTCTAAACAATGCGTAGGCTTATATAATTCACCACTTTATAGTACTTATTAACCCAAGCTGCCCTGAGAGTTATCGCCCAATCAGTCTACTTAACATACTTGGAAAAATATACGAAAAAATCATCTACAATAGAATAAAACCACTTCTTACAGCCCTCCCCGACGAACAGTATGGATTCCGACAAAAACTAGATACCACCAAACAGTTACTCCGAATAATAGACTATACTGGCAGAGCAATCATAAATAAAGAAACAATAGCCTTCCTGATGATCGACATATCCAAAGCATTTGATAAAGTATGGCACACTGGTACAATATATAAACTCATACAGCTGAATTTTCCACCCGGCATAATCAAACTCCTATCCTGCTATCTTTCTAATAGAACATTTCAAATCACCATCAAAAACAAAAAATCCACAAAGAGAAACATCACAGCCGGAGTACCACAGGGCAGCATTCTGGGACCGATATTATACATATTATACACTTATGATTTTCCTATAAACAAAGCCGATTATAACAGCATAACAGCCTATTACGCAGACGATACCGGTATTATTATTAAATCCAGAAACCCAAATCATGCTCTTCAAAAACTACAAGACCATATAGACGAAATAGAAGACTGGTGCTTAAAATGGAAAACTGCAGTAAATGCTGGAAAATCACAAATATTAATTATACAAAAAAGAAGAATTAAAATACTTCCACAACTTCAACCAAAAATGTTCAACATACCAATACCAATAGTTAAAAAAGCAAATTATCTTGGCCTTATAATCAATAGCAAACTCACCTGGAATGATCACATCAAAAGCACAATAGATAAAGCAAATGCAGCAATAATAGCCATACAACCATTAATATATAATCAGAATATGTCACTTAAACTAAAGAAGCTACTATATACAGCAATGATCCGCCCAATACTTACCTATGCCTCACCTGCCTGGACAACGATACCTCAACATCTACTGAAGAAATTAAACCAATGCCAAAACAAGATCCTTAGAAAAATAACCTGTGCAAGATGGTTCATCCGGAATACCAATATACATGCAGACCTCAAAATACCAACTCTATCACAGCATATATACAAGCTAAACGCAGATTTTTTCGATAAAGCCATAGAATGTAAAACAGCAAATTTTAATGAAATCTTTAAATTTGAAAATTATATCAAAGATAAAAACTACAGACCAATAGCTGCACATTTCACCTCCGACGCCTCATATCATAACTATCAAAACAAATAATTTCATCAACCTTTCTGAAAATAACGTTTACTCATGCTGATACAATTCTGAACAACTCCAAAATCAAACAAACACAGTTTAGAGCAAGCTGCTCAATTTATTTTTGATTCCTTTTTAGTTATTCAAGCAAAGAGCTTGAAACATTCATAAAAGCAACTCCATTGCCTGCTTACCTCATTGCTCAACCAAAACTGTTCAAAAATTCCAGATGAATGGGATAGGGGCCGCTTCGCGGCCCAGGTGCCCAGTAAAATCTAAACACTAGGACTAGGACTAGTACTTATTACATGCTTTGCATTTTTGAAGGCAAGCAAATATTGTCAACTATTTGCAAAATTTACTTTGTAGTTATTTACCGTTTTTTAAATTATTTTGGCGTGTCCGCAGCAGTTGGCATCTCTGTAATAACATAACGAATATTAAAATAACGTTAACCTGCGAACTTGTTTGCTCCAATATTGCTTGATAGGTCAGCTCTGATAGTATAGGAGCCTTACCCTAGAAGTTTGTTGCTAGATTTACGCGATCCCTTGTTACGTATAACGTTTTTAAGCATGTACATTTCTAAAATAAAGGATTAAAAATATCATTTAAAAAAATCTGTAGTATTAGAAACAAAACTAATTTCAGATTTGAAATCCCCACATCCGAATGCGACAAGATCAAGCATTTGTGTAAATGCAACAAAATGTTCCCCGGTTTAATTCTCAAAATCTACGACAGTTTGAAACAGTTTTTTAAAACTCATTCTAATCACGTGACTTGTTAAATTCTTTGTTTTGTAAACAATATCGTAATATTCCCCGATTATTCATGTCATATTCTTGTTTTTTGGGCGTATATCGATAAAGAGAAAGATAGACTCAGATGACACTTTCCCTTTTTCATGAATATTCAACAGTTTAGGTAGATGATGATAATTTACTGTTGGTTGTCTAGATTCCGCATAAAGATGATTCTTACGAGAATATCAATAGCTGTTATTTTAGCCCTTAACAATAGAAATCCCTTTAATGGTTAAAGTAACAAAAGAATGATGATTTCGTACTATTAATTTGCAATTTATAATCAAAATAGTATCTCTATCAAAATGAAAAAAATTTAAAAAACTGTGAAAAATATGTAAACTCACCAAATATGCACTAGATTCTTGAATGTTTGAACAATTACACGGTAATGTAAGCTATGGTCTATGTTCAATGATTTTTATTCAAGTTATGATGTGGTTCAAGTTATATTCAATGAAGGTGCACTTGCCAACGTGTCTGAATGAACTGTGCGCTGAACATTACAAAGTATAGGCTATGAGAGCCGACGACCTGTTCGAAAGCCTCTGCTGTCAGCATTGAACAAGACCAGACGTCTCCAGTTTGCAAAGGAGCATAAGGATTTGAAAGTAGATGATTGGAGAAGGGTCATGTGGTCTGATGAATCGTGTTTTCATTTACACTATGCAGATGGTGGCAGGGTTCCGATACGGCAAAAACAGCGCAAAAGCGTGTACCCTAACTGCATTACCACAATACTTCAAGCTGGTACAGGTAATTTTATGGTTCGGGGGACGTTTTCTTAATTGCATGGGTACTTTGATTCCTGTGGAACAACTTCTAAATGCCTAAAGGTATTCAAGTGTTATCGCAGATCAAGTACATCCTGTTATGATAATGGTGTACCCTGCCGGGGAAGGATACTTTCAGCAAAAGACAATGTTCCTTGTCATACAGCTCGTATTGTCGTCAGATGGCTCTCCAATCCGTTCCCTTACAGGTATTGATTTATTTTGGGAATTTAGATAACTTTTTGACCCCAACAGATTTAACATGCATCAGACACAATTTAATAAATGGGAGTTATTCGACCGGTTTGGATCAAACTAAAGCTCTCATGAACACGAGTCTAACGTCCTAACAAACCGGCCTCTATTTTTCTGATATCCCTCTCGAGCATACTGGTTAAAATGTTTGACCGATTCTTAAGAACTTTCCCTCTTACCCGTTGTCCAAAAAGGAAAAATAAAGGCTGGTAGTAAAACCATTTCAGTTTTTGGGAGGAGTATATATATCCTTTTTTCCATACTCAGGATTGGTAACTTTCAACGCTTTTTGGGAAAATTTCTTCTAGTGGGAGTTATGTATACATTTATGTATGATACTTTATCTTACTAACTAAAAAAGAAAATTATTTTCCACGCCAGTATGATTTAAAAGTTTATAATTATAAAAAAGTATTAGTATATACAGAAATTTTATTTTTCTAAAAAAAAAAAAAAAAAAAAAAAAAAAAAAAGTGCTGGAATTAAATGTTTTTCGTACCTAATTTTGCTGTTTTTCGTCTTGATATATAAAGGCTTTCAGCGCTGAACCAAAATGAAGACGAATCAGTGAAAGGAAAAAATAATTAGCTAAACTATTTCGTTATCAACTTACGTGTACGGTAATAATGGCCGAGATAGTCTGGTTGGTAGGACGTTGGATTCAAGATAATGAGATTGTGAGTTCGAATCCCCCCGGCTAAAGAATCCTCATGTATTAAATGTTGACTGATTCTCTTGATTTCAATCGGGCTTGCTGGTATTAGCAAAAGGCATAAGTAACAACAACACAATAAAGGTGTAAGTAATTGTATTCACGACCATTGATTTTAAAATGAAATTTTGAATATATACTTAGAAGTTACACAGTTTGTAATATATTAAAATGTTGTGAAACGAAATTTTTTTTTTAAAACGTTTGTCATACTTCTATTAACACTATTACTTTTTTTCCCTCCTGGTTATTAACACCGGGAAATTTCAGGACCGTAACACAAATCATTATTAAACAAAAATATCCATTGTAACCTCTCAACAGTGAGTATTTATTCATTTCAGAGATGTTATAACACTCATTACATATTATTTCTTGACATTTAAAGAAAACAGTTATGACTAGTTTCCGTGTGTAATATTAGCCCAATAGTGGCTCGACGTGATAGTATTTCTATGAAAATTCGCTGACATACTGTCTGACAATCACAAGAGAAGATCTCACTGAGAACAGGCTCCAGTGAGAACAAGAGCTCATCTCGTGACTGCAAAATAGTATGGGTTATAACAAATTTATACAACTGCAGTTAATTTTAAAGTTAATATTGAAATATGGTCTTTTGACACATAAGGAAAGCAGTTATGCGTAGTTTTCATGTGTAATAATATCCTGAAAGTATTGCGTCGTGATAGCATTACTATGCTAAGTTGCTGCTGTCAATGAGAAATTTAACAAATTAATCTAAAATTAATCCAACAAATTAAAACATATTAATCTAACTGTTGTTAATTTTATAGTTAATATTGAAAAAATGGTCTTTATTTTGTTATAGACGATGGATTTCCTGTTCGGAATCTTCTTAAAGATTCTAATCAAACAAGAGAAATTCTACAAAAAATAAATCTAACAGATGAAGAAATAGAAAATATTTTAAATTCGTCAATACAACTTCCACAAGTAAGTTCACATTTAAATATTTTTGATAACTTATTCATCGTGCTATTTTAATTTGCTTCTTTAAATGTATTGAAATTCGGATTCAGTTTCCCAAAGCAGACTTGCCAATTTATTCAGGTAGAAGCCGCACATTTTCCCTAGATTTTAAAGTGAAGGGAAATTTTGCTTTAGTATTTGATTTAAAATACTCAAAGTTAGATGTATAAACACTGATAGCCAAATAGAGATCGCTTATCAAGTTGAATACCACGCTAATTTTATATGACCTGCCCGTCTGACCAAACGGTAAATAACTACAAACTAAATTTGTAAATATTAGACAGATTTTGTTAGTTTTTTAATAGGTTTAACAAGACTTAACTGAAAACAATGGGGAATTGTATAAGCCTGAGAATTGTTTAGAAATAGTAGTGGATAAAAATCTACTAAATTGAATTTATTAACCAAGGCATCACAATTCATAAACTACCACTTGAAAATATTTATTCGCTGTCCGGAGCAAGTTGGGATCTCTATGTATATAAATAAAACTATTTTTGTGTGTTCTATATTGCATTAATTTCTTCAAACCGTTTTAGAAATGATAATAATATGAAAAAAGTAAAAATTTACTGCGAATTACGTGTTTCTAATAATCTTGGCTTCACCGGTCACCGGTGACCCCCGTGGTGCTACGAACAAATTCAGTGCCGATCACCGGTGACCTCATTGGCATTCAACGTGTTAATGTTCTTGTGAAGCTTTATAAATGTTTGCTTATTTAATTGTTACATCACTGCAAACTTTAAGTATTGAGGAAAGCTAGTGATTTCAGTATGGCAAGTCTGCAAAAGCTATTTAGCTCTGATTTTCATTTGAATCATTTACGAAAAACATTATTTGACTATATTTTTTTACAAAAATATATAAATAAATAATTATGTTAAATTAATATATACTTATCACTATTATATAACCTTTTAATAATAAATAAAACATGAAACCGAACAAACAGAGTTTTTGTTCCCATCTACTTCGCTTTTTGAAAAATACTTTATAGAATGGGATGCAATCAGAAACTTAAGCTTTCAGATTTTTAAGTAATTTTTCCTACAATTTAATTGTTTTATCGACACTATTCCATTTTTGGTCTCGTTTCAAAATGTTAATGACTGGTGACTCAAATCATTTCTTCAGTTGCAATTGGAAAAGCTGAATATTCCTATCAAAAATATATTAATAACACAAAATTATACATCATGTGACATATACCTCGCTTTAAAGTAAAATAATTGCAATATTTTTTTTTTTAAATCGGTCGAGAATTGAGCAAATTTCATGCAAACCTGCTACCACATTTTTCATTTGGACATATTTCCATTTACGGCGGAACTCCTGAGGGTCCACCGAAAATATTAAAGTTGCAGTTAAGAGGTATAAAAAGAAAATGGATTTTTACCTTATTTAGCATCCACAATTTTAAACCGATTTATTTCACAAACCGTAGAAAGTTATCCACCCTGTTCCATGGTTAATATAACTTAGCTCCTGAGCATCAGCCGAAAGTATTAAAATTGTAGTTAAGGGTTATAAAGGAAAATGGAATTTTACCTGGTTTAGCTACCACTTAAAATTCAATAATTTTAAACCAATTTATAATCAAGATCAGGAACATTTTATAATAACTTTTTAAAAACAAAAAAAGCATTTTGTGATAAAAATTTAGCTTCCACAGGAATTAATTAAGTGATCACATAGACCAAGATATAATATAACAATTAAAACTAATAACACCAGATAAACAATTTGCAAATTATAATATTGGGACTACTTTTAAATTTTTTAAGCTCCGTGCAAATTTTGTATAATGATTTAAACTAAATATTGTTAAAAAATGCTATTAACCGTTTTCCCGCCAGTTTCGTAATTTTACAGTGATGGGAAAAGTGACTTTACGAAGAATGTAGTAGCAGGTTAGCATATAAACTGTAAAGATATTTTATTCAATTAACAGGGATGTCGGCTGTTTCGCTTTCTTGAAAAGTTTTAATAAATTGGTCACAAATTAAATAGTAACTATTAACCCTTTCGCGCCGACTGTCACAAATACGTGCCAGCATAAAACCGTATCAACCAGGTTAAAAAGATAAAACTGATAATTAAAGTAATTCTTTAGCAGTTTATTTGTAGGCGAAATTATAATTGTTTGATTTATTTAATTCACCGTTACTTTGTTTAAAATAAAACTATTTAGTTATACTTTGAATTAACATTGATTATATATATATGATTAAACTAACAATAATTAAAGTAAAAGCAAAGTAAGTCTGTCAAATCAGAAACGACTACATTTAAGTTACCGTTTTTTATTTAATTACATACTGACTTGGTACGAATGCTTTTCTGAATCACCCGTCCCCAAGGGTTTAAAAGTGCAGATCTGCCAACTACTACTCTTTTATGGAGTGGTAGATATTTAAAAACCAAAGCATTCAGAAATTTTGCCAATATTTAATAGCCTCACTACGAAAGAGCTAAGGCAAAGTGGTGTTGCATACGAATTTTTAAATCATTTATATATAGTGGTGTGGAAAATAAATTTTAATGAATTCAAATAATACAATAAAACCTTAATTTAGCTACCACTAGAATAAATTTTCACAAAGAGCGTAGAAAGTTGGCAGCCCTGAAAGTGTCACCACGAGATAATTGCAATGAAATTGCACTTTATATTGTACTTTGAATTTTTGACAGGTAGCAGTAGAAAAATTAATTAAAATTAAAAATACTAAATCAAGTATAGCTTGCATTTCGTTGTCACTGGAAAATATTATAAATCACAAGATATGCAATTATATGTTATTGATATATTCTGATTGAGAAGAAATATTTAGTTTCTTTAATTGTAGGTGCTGAAAATGAAATATTTGAGCTACCAGTCTGTAACATTTTAAAAAACAGGAACGCGTTCCAAAACTTGCGCTTAAACGATAAAGTTGGACACTGACCGTCTATGCCCACCTGATCACTTTCTGTTTTCAGTGGTTATCATTTTAAGTTAAACTAAAGTGACGTGCCGTAGCCATTGTAAGGAGAAATGGCCAGAGGGTATTAAGTTGAAAGCGTGGGAGGTCTGCACTTAATAAAAACAATGCTTAAAGGAAGATAAGTAGACTAAACGAACCACTTTCCCCATCAAATTCGACACTTCAGACGAAGGTCGAGGTCATTGATCGACTGTAGAAATCTTTTTCTTCGATATCAAGACACAAATAGAATGAAAAATTAAGAAGGTTACCGAGTCTTTAAAAGAGTTTAAAACACGATAGATATTGTTAAAAGTGAGTTACTCACGATATTAAACAATGTATTTTTTTACGATAAAAAAAAAAGAAAAAAGAAACGTTTGGGACGTAGAATTCAAAATCACGTTATAAAACCAATATTAAAATTTAGTAAATCAATATTAAATAATGCATTATTTTCTTATGAATAATTTAATTTTAAAATAATATAATGACAGTGGGAAAATATTTTTTTTTAACAATGAACTACACACTCTTGCATCTGTGATTTCAAATCTGCAATTGATCTCTCTCCAAGCTAAAAAATCATTTTAAATGATATTTTTAGTCTTTTTTTTTATATATATTTATTTGCTAAATGTACAAGTCTAAAAGCGTTATATATATATCAGGGGTCGCATAAAAATTACAAGAAACTTTTAAAGGAGTTAGGGCAAATCAGCAGGATTAAAACTAAATAGGAACTCACGCCCGGAAATGTCGTCATACGAAGCTGAGGGCGCTTGCTCTATTATAAACTGTTTTTTCGTATGCTTCTGAAGAGTTGTTGAAAAATCAGCAAACAGTCTGTAGCATCCGAAGCAAAACTATTATTAATTTTGAAATCTCCACACCCGAGGGTCTCCCTGGCCGAGCGGGTAACATAAAGCGGTAACTTAAATGCGGTCATGGCTTATTTGACAGACTTATTTTGCTGCCGCTTTAATCGCATCTCTCATCTATGTTAGTTCAAAGTGTTACCATATAATTTTTATTTAGAGTTGCGGTGAATTATATAAATAGAAATATTATTGCGCTGCCAACAAATAAGCTGCTACCTGTTCTGAACTGGATCATACAATAAAACATAAAATTTGCTACCACAAGTAAATGTTTTCCGCATAAAGTGTAGAAAGTAGGCAGCCATGCATTATCAACACTTTTGAAAAGAGTTCTATATGATAAAAACGACAATAAATTTTGATACAGTTCATAATTCAGTAGAATTGTATATTTATATTTATTATTGAAATTCAAAAAATAATTTTTTTTACATATTTGTAATTTTTAAAGTAACGGTAGAGGTAACGGTAAATAATATTTTCTTTTTAGATTCTAGAACTTTTAAACCAAAATAACTTCTGTGATACAAGCCAAGATTCCGAGTCTTATTCTACAGAACTCTTGACCAAACTTGTGAAGCGGTTATGTAATTTGGACAGCGCTGGTCGTAAGGAGTTTTTTGGTCAACTCAAGAATCAATTGGATGTCAAAAATATTGTTAAAACGGTAAGTTTTCAATTTTATTTTTAACTGAAATTATTCTTTTTATGTTAAGTCATACTTTTAAGTAGATAATTGAGGCTTGACAAATCGCCCTACTTGTTTGAAGGCCATAAAAGCCGGCAAATATTGCCAGTTTACGTACCAGGAATCTTTCATATGAACGTATACAAAAGGTTTTTAAGGGATGCATGTACCAAGTATAGGGCTGGTCAGGCATTGCCGATTCAAAGCCTCCTTAAAGTTCATGAACTCGATCTAATTTCAATGGACCATCTCTGGGATTCGAAACAACGATAATTTATAAGTGGTAAAGTAGACATTGATGCGTTTAACTTTTTCAGATTTGATATATATTTCGACTATGCATTTACTGTGCATTTGAAATTGAAATAAAGTGGTAGCTAGATTTTGGAAAATAAACACATTTTGAAATATTCATAAATATTTTCCTCCTTTTATTGTGGTGTGACAACTTCTAAAATGATTTTGGAAAACTAAATTAGAAGCTAACTTTGAAAGTTTTAAGCTGTCTTGACAAAAGTTTGTCATTATTTTTTCCAGGTTGTCAGGGTTCCCGCAATCCTTCAAAAGTTTCAGTAGAGGTAGAAAAATTTAGTTTAATGCTCGCAGATATTTCTTATTTTGATATACTAATTTATCTCTAAGTGGTTTAGAAGTTGGAATTTTCATGCATATTTACTTCCTTCAGAAAACAATTTTTAGTGTTGGTTAAAGAGAAACTAAAATATTGACATTTGTTTCATTTTCGTTATCGCTTTTTAAAACTTTCAAGGCTCGTGGGTAAACTGGTTGTGGACACCTTGTTGAGAGGTGCAATAATGTAAACCTTGGTTTTGAAGAGTGCTAATCAGTTCTTCTGAAGAATTCTTTCAGATTAGTTTAGCGATATCTTAATTAGATCAACTCAATTTAATTCAGACATAGACTTTCAGACAGGACTTTGTCTTAAATAATAATTCATTTAGGAAGAGTAGTCACACGACTGAAATAAGTATGTTTTTTTCAGATGGGTTTAGCAATGTCTGAATTAGGTCGACTCGACATTAGTAAAATCTTAGAAAATATCGGAGGCTTGTTGGTCAGTTTGCAATCATCTAATATTCTTCAAGAAGATGTTCTGAGTACGGTCACCAACCTTTTGGAAGAAATTCAATTCGACCAAATTGATACAGAAGTGTAAGTACTTGATTTTGTTTTAGTTTGCTCATTATTTTAACAATAAAAGAAAACAAAGAATATAATAAAAGAATGTGAAGCTGTCAAGTAAAATCAGATTTCTGACCCCCAAAATATAGAGGGTTGCCGCAATGTGGGAAATCTGGGCCCAAATTTTAACTTTTTGGGTATTTCGCCATATCTCGAGAATCTTTTGAGCGAGTGAAATTTTTGAGCACAATTATAAAATTTGTTCATTCTAAGATAATGCCGAACGTAAGATAACCTTCAATTAAAAATTATTATTTGATTACTTCATTTCATAATATTCGAAAAACGTTTGGAATTGTGAGACATACAATTTTTTACATCAATTTAAAGAATGTAGTTTTACATGGCAAAATAGAAAATTTGAGAGAAATCGGTCAAATAGTTCCTGAGAAATCGAATTTTAAAAAAGCCATTTTTTTAACGCACTGTGCATGAAGATCTTGCATCAAAGAATTAATTTACTACATTATAACTTGATGTATAAATATGCAATATGGTCTAAAATATTTTAATTTCAATCAAAGTTTCAGAGTCTATAAAATTTATAGTAATAACAAAAGTGATATATTCCAAAAATTAAAAGTTTTATTTAAATTGTTTCTATGACTTAAAAGGAAAAATCGTTCTTATTAAACGTATAACAGTAAGTGTCCATAATTCATAAAAATTATTTCTTGGTGCAGAATAAGACGTATAAGTAAATCAATGAAAACAAATAAATTAATGAGTTTTTCAATGAATCTGTGAACCCCAGAAATGAACAAATCAATAAATGAACAAATCAAAATATAAAGTAAATATCGCGCTATAGCAATGACTCAGCAAATCTATGGATTAGTGCAGTGTTTCCCAAACTTATGACTTCTGTGTACCCTTTCTAAATTTTTCGTTACGCTACGTACCACTAACAAAATAATGAATGTATTTTTTTAAAAATATTTTTTTTTCTCTTTTGGTACAAAATTTTGTCAATACTAACCAGCGATCTATATTCTATGTTGGGGATAAAAATTATATTTTATAAAAATAATCAAAATAAGTAGAATTTATTTCAAACTTTTACTATAAAAAAATTGCACAAAAGTTAAAAATCACAACTGGCTCTTGACACCACTAATTAAAACTGTTAACTCTGCAAAAAACAGCCAATAGAAAAATACGCAATTGTAAATTTTCATGGCTAGCTTTGCTTTTAAATTTTTTTTTTTTTTTTTTTTTTTTAGATTTTTTTTTCACATTGTTATTTTCAATTCTCGATTATATTCGAGTGTGAAAAATTATAGCAGCATAAAATACAACGCCACTCGAATTATCTCGAGTGAGCACAGTTTGGCCTGTTTAGAGCTCTCGAATTAGCTTGATCGCACAAGTTAAGTGGTTAAAAGAAATCATGGTTATTAAATAATGGGATTAGAAATTAATTAATGGCTTGCCAAACTGTAATTAACTACAAACTAAGATTGCAAATATTAGACAGATATTGCCAGTTTTGAAAGTTTTAGCTTGACATATGCGAAAANTTACAAAGTAGTGAAGTATATAAGCCTACAAAATATTTAGAAATAGTGGTGGATAAAAATATACTAAATTGAATTCATTAAACCAAGAATCACAATTGATAAACTACCACTTGAAAATATTTATTTGCCGTCCGGAGCAAGTTGGTATGTCTGCTGGATTGGAGATCTATCGTTCTCTGATTCAGGTCAAAATTACGATCTGTGGATGAATGAATGGGTCAGCCTTATAAACAGGTGTGATGTATGATGTGGCAGAAGTCGAATTCCTGCTCTATATATCGCGCTACTGAAAAACAAGAATCGCACACTCTGCCTTAAATTTGCTCGGTTTCACCAAGTAGGCTTGCCCGTGTGGCAAATAGCATTAGAACCAACCACTTATGTAGTAGTGGAAAAATACTAAACTATAAATAACTTAAATTTCGTTACCACTGGAAACTAATTTTTTACAAAGTGAAGCAAGCTGGCATCTCTGCAGTACATTATCATTTAAATATATCTAGGAGCCTGAGACCGTTTACTGCCGTTTTCCCATCCATCTGGAGGTTTTAACTTTAAGGTGATACTTTCTGATAGCTGGAATGTAAATTGAAGTGAAAAGAAAATTAAATATTTTGTATTCTAAATAAAGTTTTATGTCTTCTTTCACGTTTTCAAAAGAAAAAATTTTATTAAATGCAGCGGTATCACAATTTGTGGCTTTTTCAAAAAGTTTGCAATTTAGCTTTGCAATACGATGATGAGATCGCGATGTTGAGATGTTGAGATCGCGATGTATGGTCGTATTTCGAATAAACCATCTTGCTTGCGTTATTTTTTGGAGTATTTTATTCTGGCATCTGTGTTTCTCTCGAAGTCATGTGGAGATGTTACACCAAGCTGGAGATGCGTAAGTTCTGTATGAGACGGATCATTGAGATGTAAAGAAAGAGTTAAAGTTCCATTTTAGAGTTTTGAAGAAGAATTTGTGACAGGCTGCTTGTGCTTTTTTGATACTTGATTTGACATGATCTTTCCAATTAAATGTACTGTTTTTGACCAGACAAAGATATTTTTCACTTTTGACAGTGGGGATAGTTTCGTTAAAGAGAACAGTTCCAGATAAGACATTAAAACAGTTCATTCTAAATGCAGTGACTTACTCCAGCTGTTTATTGTTTAACCCTTTGACGGTCAGGGAAATGAGCATTTTCGTTTCATTAATTCGCGCAGTATTACGTGCAAACAGTAGTCGCAAATGGCATCTGTTTTCCATCTCCGTTCTACCGAAAATGTCACCCTTCTCTGGCGATGCCAACTGCTCCGTCTTCTGGAATTGTTATAATAAAGTGGTAGCAAATTATGCAGTAAATTTTTGTTGGAGAAGGACAGTTACGCCTACTTTCTAGTAGAGTAACCAATAGATTGTTGCTCTAACGTTGCATTTTATATGTTACTTATAGTTTTTGATATATAGTGGTGAAAAAATTACTTAAAAGGAGAAATTCTAAACTGAAAGTAACTTGACAAGTTGGCATCTCTGGATGCGGTAGATAGCTCGCCTCGCGCGCTTGAAAAATTTCTTAAAGTATTCATATTACATAAATAACAGTTTTTACGTACTTTTCGTTTTTAACATAGTCAATGCAGAATAATAAAGGCGAACGAGCTCAGCTCGTCAGCTCGCATTGGGGAAAAATTTCACTACGCGAGTAGTGCTCGTTACTAACCATTACGGTCAAAATCTTGCTCCCGAGCGGAACTCGTTTGCGCGCATCAAGAGGCACGATTCGATTGCGAGCTGAACTCGTTCATAACCGTCAAAGGGTTAAGTAACTTTTTGCATTTATAGTGGCCCGTTGCAATCCTGATAATCTCTACTATTTATGAAAACTTTTGTTGTTGAGGAAAATATTTCTTCTTATTGGTATAAATAGTATTTATATTTAACACATTAGCTGTATATAAATTATTTAAACGCACATATAGAAGGTCAAAAAACGACACTGTTTTCAAGTTATGATAAAATTTTGTAAAAATTCTATTCTTCTCTCTAATTCTATTATGTTCATATAATATTTTCTGTTCAATTTAATATTTTTTTTGCTGCAGAATTAATTATCTTTTACTAAATTTTAATTATTACAGATAAAAGAATTGGTGATGCTCCTAGTGAAGCCGAAACTCCAGCAGGCGATACAGTTGTAAGTAAAATGATTATTAACTTTATTTATTTTCTTTGATAATAATTTAAAAATTGAATAGAATTTAAAGTTTGAATAGAATTTTTAAAGAGAGGAGATATTTTGTGCCTGGTTAACATTCGATACAATTCAGAAATAATGATTAAACATACGTCAATGATTTCATGAAGAACAAAATAACAATATTTTAGTTATGGCTGTTTTCAAACTGTTAAGTATAAAACTGATAACAACTTTTATGTGATGCTTTTTTGTAAATGTTTCAGGTAGTTTCTTCCAACAATTCTGAAAATACACTAAACTCTCTCCAAGAAAACGATACAACTCCAATATTGTAAGTAATGCTTCAAATCAATTATTTATTCTATCATCAAACTTACCTATTTTTGATTGAAACTTATGTTTTTCAGGAACACAGTCCTGAGTTTAATTGAAACTGGAGTTAATATTTTAAGAATCGTTCCACATAAAACGTCTAGTCAAGCTCATAAGGCGATAAACTACATCAAACTATTAACTGATCTCACAGATGGTGAGTGATTTATTTTTGTGCTTTGGGGACAAGGTTGGTCAACTTTTAAAATTATCTTGTACGACATATAAACTATAATGGTAACCAAGCCGAATGCTTAGTTCAAGTGAATTTGAATATTTGAATTCTTCAACCTCTCCTCTAATCCTAACATTTTAGTTTAAATAATTTATTAATTTATTTTTTCATCGTCTATCTGTTACTCGCAGGGAAGTATTTTTATTTTAACACTATAGGTTTACGAACGTTTCTTATATACCTACCTCTACGAACACGCGTCACTTTGACGCAGGAACGAATACATATAACAGCACTTACAGAGATGTCCACTTGAGCCATGTTTACTCAAAATTTTGTCTAAATTACGATCGCGTTAAATTGACGCATATCCGTAGGGATAGGTATATCACAAAGAGAATTTCAATACTTCAGAATGCTTAAGAAGAGAATGCTTTTGAAGAAAATAAACTTCAATATATATTTACCTCGATCAATGGATAAAAGTCATTACAAGAGATAAAATAAAAATGCAAACGGGTTTTTAAAATTCGAAATGCGTCAAAATGACGCGTCCCGTAAACTTAGTGTTAATTATAGCAATTTTCAAGTTATGTCCGCGATATTGTCAAAGTTCTAAACGTAGTTAATTTTAGCAATAATTTAAGGTCTGTCCAGCAGCCATAAAATACCACAAAACCACCGTAAGTATGAATTCGTGACATTTCAGCATAGTAGGCAGCAGATGTATTAAAATTATTTCCATCTCTGTCGTACTATAAGACAAAAAAAATTTCATTCCAATGCTCTATTACGTGCTGTACTACTTCCTCACGCACCTCTCGAGCCATAACTTGAATTTCATATCATATTATATGTCCTCAAAAAAGGTAAAATTGGTCACCAATAATTGGTATAGCAGTGTACGGTTTATGTTTAAAATTTCTATAGCCATTTTTGAAAGCATCAAGAATAAATCCAAATAATTACTTTGTTAATTAAGTTTGTATTTCCATAAAAATACAAAAGTATTCTAAATAAAATTGGGCTTTTACATATTTTTAAAGAGAAAAAAAGAGAGGGGGGGAACAATTCATTATTGGCAGATCTTAGCTTGACTAATTGCTTTTGATTATGTTATAATTTTTTTCCAGATGTAGAAAATGCATTGAAAAATACAAATTCATCGGCATTCATTGATACTGCTGGAGACTTGCTCGGGGCTTTCTTTCTTACTGTAGTTGATTCGTCAAAATTGGTAAGAAAATTCAGACATAAACTATTTTAAAAAGGTTAACTGAAGTGGTTTTACAGTATTTCGAAAAGAGAACTAAATGTATTAAAAAACTAATCTACTAATAATTTATTATAAAAACAGTCTTACCTTAATAAAAATGCAAATAAATCATACTTAAATAGAATTAGAAAATAAAAAAAGTAAAGAAAGAAAAACAACCCTTTCGGTTCTGTATGATGAATTCTTTGTTTTCTACATTATTAGTTTTCAATGATTTCATATAATTTTAATTGAAAACCAGCCGTTTCGTTTCCATTTAAAAAATATCATCAGCAGAGTGGGTTCTATCTTCCTCATTAGCATATTCATACTCTAAGATAACTTTTTAAAAACATACATATTGGATATAACAGTCGACATTTTTTAAGATCTCAAAAATAGGCATCTGTTTTCTAGACCTTCGGCATAAATTTGAAGAAACGAAAGTGATTTGGAATATAAAACGTAAAGCTGCCAAAGAAAAATGGAAATAATGGAAAAAAGTTCATCTTCACTCTTGGCTACTGAGATTTGTCTAGTTTTCTTTCTAACCTTTATTTTCCATGGCTGGCAACTTTACGTTTTATATTTCAAATCACTTTGGTTACTTCTCATTCACTCCTTTCAAGTCTTGTGTCTTGAAGTCCTGAGCTGTTTTTGTACGATTGAAACATGCATATCGACTGTTATCACCAATATGTGTATTTTTGATAAAGATTTTTTTAATCTTTCTAATAAAGATTTTTTGGGATTATTTATATTAAAAAACTCGATTTATTTATTTTTGGCACAGCTCAACGTTGCCCAGATAGCATTTAAGACAAAATCACTTTTTACTGGTAAGGAGCCTTGATATTCAAATTTTGATCCATTTTTATATGTTGACAATTTTTTTATTTTTAAAAGAGAGTAAGCATAAAATTATACAAGCAAATATCATTTAAAAATATATATATCACAGAATGTTATGTTTGTAAATTTAGTTCTACATTATATTTCACATCTGTATTAAACTAATAAGAAATTGCCGGAAAAAATTTCAAATTTATTCTAAATCATGTAGGTTATGTGAGCAAGCTATACAGGTCTGTTGCTTAACCAGAAAAGTCCAATAATTGGTAGTAAAAAACTTTCAACCTTTTATTCGGAAGAACTAAACTCTGCATCCGGGACAGAATTAAAGGACCAACTTTACTTATTAGCAGTTATTACATATAAGGGTTAAAAGAATGCTGAGCACAATTAAAATATGAAATTTTTAAAATCCATACTAATAAACATGCATTATAATAATTGCTTCAATTAATTTATTCATTTTTCATTTATCCATTATTAATTTTTCATTTATTCATTATTTATTTATTCATTGTTCATTTATTCATTATTCATTTACATATTTTTAATTTATTCATTATTCATTTACATATTTTTAATTTATTCATGATTTATTTATTCATTTATTCGTTCTTCATTTATTCGTTCATCATTTACTATTTTATTCATTATTTACTTATCCATTATTCAATTATTCAATGCTTGTGTAACTTTACAAAAGAAATTATTTTATCAGTTTACTTTTTTTCATTTATTTGTATTTAGTTAAATGGTAACAGCACGGCTAAAGGTTATATAGATTTCTGTAATGTAGATGAATTCCAAAAGAAACTTAATTCTTCAAAAATTCACAATGCCAACCAACTTCAGCACTATGCCTGTAGAATAGCTGAATTAACAGAAAAAGTAAGTACTTGATCTATATTCGTTTTAACTCATTATTCAATTTTTAGTTTTCCTTCCTGATTTCTATCCCGGAGAGTGCCTGATGAAAGAGTTAACAATTTCAAAACAAAATATCGAAACAATTAGCGATAAAAATTCAGTATTATGATGTTGAAAACTAAAGAATTTTATACATAAATTTCATAATTAGTATTTCTTAATTAAAAAAGTTGCCAACGAACTGAATTATCTAAAAGAAGTTGCCAATAGATTAAATTAGTTGAAAAAGTTGCTAACTGTATGAATTAGTGACTAAGTGCTGTTCGTAGGAAATACTCATTCTCCACAACTATTTCCCTTGAGGCCGAGATAGCCTGGCTGGTAGGACACTGGGCCCATGTCCAAGATTCCGTGGGTTCGATCCCCGGCTGCCGAAGACTACCCTTGTAGTAAATGATGACCGATGCACGTTAAATCTGTCGAGTCGCTAATGTTCCCATAACAAATCAATATCTCTGGGGGTACTGCTCCAGGAGTTTCTTTGTCTTCTGGATTGGTTCAAAATTAGAAGACTACGGAGTTGAACATCAGTATCCGTAAACCCAAAAATTGGGTCGGCTACGGATAAAAAACAAAGTTTTAAAAAAAACTGTTTCCCTTACAAAAAATTTATTGTGTTTTTGAGATTTATTTGAGGTTGTTTTCATGAAGTTGAAATAGAGGTGTATTTAGTGAGGTTGAGTTGGGTGCGAAACACAACCTCATATTTCAAAACTTGAGGTGCATTTTCTTACACCAGTTCGACCTTAGGTTGATATTTTACAGCCAAAGATTTTTATTTGACACTTAAAAGAGGTTACAATTAGATAACATCACTTGCTTTGTTTTAGATGTTAAGTGTATATTTTACAACCTAAGGTATTTAATTTCACACTTATAAGAGGTAGTATGCATGCTTTTTTTTAAAATTATGAATTCCTTTTTATGTAATAATATGAACATAAAAAGTGAGAGATACAATTGTATCTCTCACTCAAATATAATTCATAAAAAGTGCAAAAATTGGCAACTATACGTACGCATTTAGAAAATAATTATTCTCATATTCTTTAATGAAAAAGTATTTTAACGTTCTAAAACACAAATTTCTATTTTCAAAATTTGTACGATAGTAATATCTAAATGGAAATTTGATTATAACAAATTCCTTTCAAAATTGATTAATCAAATTCAGCGAAAAACCTAGAGTAATTTAATTGTATCTCGTTTTTCCTCAGAAGATATTTGCTTAATTATGCACTGGTATATTGATTTTTTTCGCCTTTTAGCCTGAAATTTTCTCAAAAATATTTTGAATGAAAACAAAATTTACACACTAACATATAATTTTTAATTATTTTGAATACCGGGTGGTAAAACAATTGATGAATTGACATTAAAAATGAGTTAAGTGCCTACAAAATTCTACTTTATAAAGGGATTATCGAAAGTTTTAATTCCTCATTAGCTAGAATTTAAATTTTCCTTTTTTATGATATGTTTACAGATCCGTTTGGACACATTTTCATACAGATTTATTTCACTTAACACGTTGAATGCCATGTCAATTTTACACGGTTTGCCGTCTGGCCACACTGCAAATAACTACAAACTAAATTTGCAAATATTAGACAAATCTTTCTAATTTTTTAAAAGGTTTTGCATGACATATATATATACTCATACTCATATGTGGTGGTAATCTTAGCATTAGCCCCGGCAGGGGCTCTAACTAATTCATCTGAGTGGGAATAAATAGTAAATCGCCGAAGCGCAAATGAATGGTGAAAGTTGGGGTTCAGTAACATTTACTGAGTGAAAATTAAAATTAAGTAGCGATATTAAACAAACAAATTTAAGAGAGAGAAGAGATTTTTGTGGCAGACTGCCTCGTCTCCCCCAGAGGTATTACTCCCGAGCTTCTCAGGTGCACAGTAGCCACAGAGAAAAGGAAAAATGCATGATAATAAATGCTCAAAAATATATACAAGTATTTACAAAATTGACGGGACAAAACTCCATCGGATAGGAAAAGGGCGGTCGCCGGGCTATATTTTATATTGTCTTTGATTAGCTCGAAATAAAAGTTTTTAAAGTAGTTGCATATATGACAGGAGAGTGCACCTCTGAAGAAACTTGCACATAGTTCAGCTATGTGTTCATCTATTTTGTTGATTTTTAAATCTCTTCTTATATTTTTCATTCTCATGGATCTGGGGGCTCCAGTGATGTATCTGAGAAATTCGTTTTCAGTTCTCTCCAGTTTCTTCTTTTGAGTAGCAATGGTTGTGCTCCATGCCGGGGCTGCGTAGCTGATGATCGGTCGTATGCATTGGAGTATATATTGACATACCCTCCAACTGCTACGGAATTTCCGTAGTTTCAGAAATCTTCTTTTCAGACGGTAGCAAAATTAATGTCTTAATATTTGAAAAAAATTAATTTTAGCGTAACTTGTCCACTATTACTTATGAAAGTGCAGGCCATTTGGCTAGATTCTTAAGTTCTGATAAAAGTTTTATGGGAGATCCATTTGCTTTAAAATTTCTACTTTGGTTCGCTACCACTAGAAAGAATTATTTTCAAAATCTTCATAAGTTAGAGGGTATGTATTGATATAGTGGTGAATAATATAAGCCAGCGAATTGTTTAGAAATAGTGGTGAATAAAAATCTTCTAAATTTAATTTATTAAACCAAGAATCACAATTAATGAACTACCATTTGAAAATATTTATTCGCTGTCCGGAGCAAATTGGCATCGCCGTGCATATAAATAAAACTATTTTCGTGTGTTCTATATTGCATTAATTTCTTCAAATCATTTTGGTAACGATAATAATATTAAAAAAAATTAACAATTTACTCAAGTTATGTATTTCTAATAATCTTGGCTTCGCCGGTCACCGGTGACCCCAGTGGTGCTACAAATAAACTCAGTGTCGGTCAGCGGTGACTTCCATGGCATTCAACGAGTTAAAAAAAACAATCCTTGATGGTAGTCACAATTTTTATAAATACTAAAAGTATGTCTCCTTTATTTACCACCATTTTATTTAGCAAAATGGTAATCCAATCAGTAGCTCTATCTTTGGTGAAACGTACTCCTAAGCTGGAGCTGGTAGCAACTTCAAATATTCTTAATGCTACCAACTTTTAATTCCTCTTTGTTAAAATTAGCTTCTAAAAAAAGGTCTCTTTTTGATGCAAAACGAGTTTTTCACTTCTTTAGAAGAAATGAAAGCAGCTTTTTAAAAGTACGTTTTTTTCCGAATGGATTACATATCGTGATGGTACAAAATTTAAAAGTATGAAGCTCTGGTTACATAAAAGATGACATTACCTTAACTTGTATCCCTTTTATTACGGTCATATTTATAGACCGAAAATTAAAATGTCTTAAAAAAGACTTCTAAGCAGTTTTGCTACCAAATTTACATTTCGTAATCTAATGTAGTATTATAAAAAAGGCAACATTAGCTTTTTTGAGAAATAAGTGTATAAGATAAATAAGCTAATTATAATGGATTTTCGATTTTTTTTATTTAATTCTTATTATTTATTTCCTCTTTTATTGCAGATGCTGGACTCAAATAAAAACTCTGACAAAGAAAACCTTCACGTTGTTCATGATAAATTGAAACAAATATTAAGCAAAGAGAAATACATAAGCATTTATCAAAATCTTCAAAAATGGGCAACTGACTCAAACTCAGGGTAAGTAAACATTGGTTAAAGTTTACTATTTTAAAAATCTATTTACTTTCAAAAGCTCACATAAATGTATTTAAAACGGTAGTTCTGAAGTGAGTGTTCTGAGTGTTTAATCGTTGGTATTTTCAAAATAATTTGTTAATTGATAGAATAAAATTTTTTTAATTGTAGATTTGCTAATTAAAAGCGAGAATGTTAAATGAAAAGAGAGATATTTAGGTAAATTAGTCAAGGCTAAGAAAAAAATGTCATATTTTTTTTAATTAATGGAATGTGCTCAAAAATATAAAAGATTTTATTAATAAGTAATTTCTTAATTTAACTATTTATTCTTAACTACCATATATAGGTAGAATCAAGCATAGTATTCATACCAAAAATTATTTCAGCAATCCAGCCTTTAGAGAGAAGTAGGTCCACCGCTCTTGTACCTATATTGCCGTTTTTTTCTACATTTAAATTTACGCCATCTATATACTCGACTATATGTCTAGTCATGTCATTGTTTTATCTCTTTGAGTAATGTCAGGTTCAATGAATCAGAGAGACCACCAGGGCTTGTACTATGAAACTAGAACAATTCTATGTTCAGCAGTCCGATTTATAAGTATGGTTAGTTAAAGCTATTATAAATTAATTTTAATAAGCAAAGGAATAAATATTAATGAATAAATCATGAGGATAACTTCAGAGTTTAATGTTAGGTTAAACTGTTAGGTTATGACTTAGTTGGACTTAATTTTTTTTAATCTGAAAACCGAAATAATAATAAATATCTATTTTTGTTTAAGTCATTCACTTTGCAGGATAGATAAGGTAATTATTCTATGCAATTTCCTTATAGTAGCGCAGGTAACTTTGCTTCTAAGAATTTTTCTAATATGTATTAATATATATGTTTTATCGCAGTAGTTACCAAACAGGGTTCCATGAAACCCTAAGGTTCCGCGTAAGAGGTAAACGGGTTACAAGAGTTAGGACTTCTTTTAGAAATTTTGTTTAACATTTTTGAAACCTGTAATTATATTTATGTCCAATCAATATTCCATTATTTACTTACTTAATATTTTGATTAGCTTTGCGATATTATTTAAAGTAAAATGCCAATGATAAGGAAATATCAGATTTCTTTAAAAAAAAATACATATAATTTTTCAGATAACAATATAGTAATGAACTATTGAAAGCATTCATTATTAAATACTGCATTAGTACCGAAAACTCTGCCAAACGTTATTTCAAACCGAAATAAAATGACTGTATTGTTAATAAATAATGTGTTTCTCTACTAACAATTTTCAACGTATGTAGCAGTTCATTTTAATTTTAAAGAAAACCATAGTTAGGCTTATTTCTATCATTTTCAGCTTATGTTTATATAGCAAACACAAATTCATAAGAAGACTGCATTAAGCTTCAGAACTGTCGGATATAAAACCTAATATAAGATTATTAATGATGAAACAATACCATTTTTCTAACTAAATATTTTCTAAATACAGCAGTCTTGTATAGGTTAACACCTTCACAATAGTCTTTATATACTGTAGTTATAAATTGAATTAATATTGCTCATTTAGGGTTTCGTAACCAAAAAGAAGATGGGAACCTCTGCTTCATAGCATAAATTTTGAGTTGTAACGTAAAAAAAGGAACCCTTCATGGGAAATCAATAATTAAACAGTTTTAATTTGAAGTATAAACAAAATACTAAATGATTGACCCTTTAGAAATATTTTTTCGCTGTAATTATTATTTTTATACTACTTTACAAAAATTTACCCAACGACTGTTCGAATTAACAGCTACGTCATACCTCTTTGATTATTGTTTTTAAAATTACTATCGATTTACAATTTTTTTTTTATAGGATCGATCATAGTTCATTTTCCAAGTATGCATACAAAAACGAGAGCATCGATGATTTGATATCTGTGATGGAGTGCGGGGCTCAGCAAATAAATGGTAATTATATAGAACCACTAACTGCACTAAATAGTACTACTTATACATAGAATTTAAATGAATGTTAAATTAGTTTTTACTTGCTTGCTTTATTTAAACAACTGGGTGCCTAGGCCACGCAGTGGCCCCTAACCCATCCATCTTAAAAATTATTACAGTGAATATAACATTTTGATTTATGTAACAGTGAAATTAGTTTTTTTAAAAATGGGCTTTCTTCTCGATTTCTGGAACATAAATTTCGAGTGGTAAGAATACAGTACAAGCAGCATTTAAAAAAATTCCCTTACGTATTCAAAAACTTCTTCAAAACTGCGTTGCGCAACCATCACCGAAATTGAATTCTATTCAAATAATCTACCACCTTAGTTCTGAAAGGAAGAAGGGAGCTAGAGTGTAGGGCTCATCCGGGATCTTTCAATTTATAGACTTTTAATGCGGTATACAGACCCTCTAACTACCATGAGTTTCTTGTAGTTTCAGAAAATATATATCATAGAGTAGTGATGGTTCAAGCGAAAACTCTCTATGGCAGAAGGGAAGATTATAAGAAGACTCGTCGGCGCCCCTAAATGCATTAGCAATAATAGTATAAAAAGAGATCTTAAAATTGATGACATCAACGTCTATATAAAAAATTTGAACAAAAATTTCTACGATGAAGCAAAAACCTTTACCATCAGCAATTTTAACTCACTCCTAGATATTGAATTAATTGACGATAACACTAAATTTAGCCCAATCACTGCCTTTTTTCTTAGGGATATGACGTTTGCCCTAACACACGAAATACACTCTCGATTTTTGGTGCTAAGCACCACCTCTACCCCCATCTCCATTCCACCTCACTACTCCTCATCATCGAATTACTACTACAGATGAATCGGTTAATGCCGCTTCGCGGCAGCGCACCGAGATTTATATGCTTTCTACCATTCTACCATTCTTGGTTCAAGCGATAGATCGCTTCGCAATGAGGTGTCCCGGGATCGAATCCCAGCGATGGCTGGTTGATAAGAATTCGCACCCGGTTCGCACCGATTACAGTGCTGACGTAAATTATCCTCAGCGGTAGACGAATCATGGGTAAGAGTTCACTTGCCGTCAGGCTAACCGTGGGACGATTTCTTGGTTTTCCTCCCCATGTAACGCATAAGTGGGTAAGTTCTATCAGAAAATCCTTGCAAATTTTTCCCAATATTTGATCTAGGAGTTCGCTTGTCTTCTGAATTGGAATCAAAAATTTCAATGTTACGGATATAAATATTGGTAGTAATAAATTCAAAATTAGGTCTGCTTTTTAACGACGGTTATTTAAAAAAAAGAAAAGAAAAAAAAAAGAAGAATTCATAATTAATAATTAAAATTAAAAGAATTCAATATAGGAATAATTTAAACAAACATATAAACTGTCAGATAAACAAACGGTCATGCTCTTAATTTCTGATAAAAGTTTTATGGAAACTTTGTTTGTTTTAATCTCTACGAGACGGGCGAGTCATATATGCATTCTCAAGGTCAGGGATGGGCAAACTACGGCCCTCGGGCCAACTGTGGCCCGCCGGAAGGTTTTATCCGGCCCGTGGATAGAATTTTAACTTGCCGATCCGTGACGAATATAAACAATATACATTCATTTTCTTATCTACTTTGTTTAAAGCTGTTTTTGTTCTTTCTTTTTTAACAAAGATGACTATTTTTTTTTCTCTATTTACAAAACATAAATTGAGGGAAATAGGCAGCTTCAATTGG
Organism: Parasteatoda tepidariorum; assembly: GCF_043381705.1. NCBI lineage: Eukaryota > Metazoa > Arthropoda > Arachnida > Araneae > Theridiidae > Parasteatoda > Parasteatoda tepidariorum. The sequence continues at coordinate 17,105,294 of NC_092209.1, read as the reverse complement.
TAAAATGTTGAAAGCAAAAGTTCTTTATAGAATAGCCGTAGATTGGCGCCATCTGAAGCAGTTGTTTCTAAATATGCCAAAGTTAGAGTTTTATGAATCACTACCAAAAACTAGTTTCCCAAATTTAATATTTCATGCCTAGAAAATCAGTGCTATGCTTGCTTCATCTTATATATGTGAACAAGTGTTTTCAACTATAAACCTTTGAAAAAATCAGCCTTGAGCATAAAAATAAGTGCATCTCACTTGGAACCTCATTATAAAGAACTTTTAAAAATGATATCGCAATTTCATTCATCTCATTAAATATCTAAATTAAAACTTTCATATCATTTTTTTATTTCAGAAGTTTTTACTTGGCCCATCAAACTTTTTTCTTCGTTTTTTTGCCCTTGACCAAAAAAGTTTGCCCATCCCTGCTCAAGGTGATGACAATCAGGGTGGGAAAAAAAATAAAACTCGTAGGCAAAATGTTTCTATAGCTGTTTATTTGGGGGAGGAGTAATAATAGTTTGATTTACTTAATATACCACTACTTAATTCAAAATAAAAATTATATAGTTTAAATTAACATTGATATGTTAGAATTAAAGTAAAAGCAAAAACAAGACTTTTAAATCATAAAAAATAAACCTTGTCCAAACTTAAGCTACCGCTTTTTATTTTTTTTTCCATTCTGATTCCCTACAAATACATTTATGACTCGTCCGTCCCCAAAAAGGTTGAAAAACTTTAGTTCACTACCACTGAAAAATGGTTTCTCAAATAACCTCAAATGTTAGAAGGTATGAGTCTTTTATGTTTGACACATTCTGTTTTACACACAAGCCCAGTTAATAACACGTTTAATGCCTCGCTAATTTTGCATTTCTTGCCCGTCTTGTCACACGGTTAATAACTACTAACTTAATTAGCAAATTTGATAGATTTTTTAAATTTTTTTGAACAGGTTTAGCATGACATAACTGTAAAAAAGATGTGAATTATATAAGCCTACAAATTGTTTAGAAATAATGGTGAATAAAAATCTACTCAGTTGAATTTATTAAACCAAGAATCACAATTAATAAACTACAACTTGAAAATATTTATTCGCTGTCCGGAGCAAGTTGGCATCTCTGTGTGCATATTGCTTTAATTTCTTCAAACCATTTTAGTAACGATAATAATATAAAAAATTAAAAACTTACTCGAATTATGTGTTTTTAATAATCTTGATTTCGCCAGTCACCGATGACCCCCGTGGAGCTACGAACAAACTCAGTGCCGGTCACCGGTGACCCCATGGCATTCAACGTGTTAATTATAAGTTATTATTTGTTAGGCTTTATCATTAATTAAATATATACATTGTTATATAAATTTTTTACTTGTTCAATTTAAACTTGATCAATTATAAACTCGTTCACACTCAACAAAATGTCATGACGCTCGTGCAGACAAAAGAAATTTACTTAAAAATATAATTAAAAAAGTATACATCAATATCGGTATATATATAGCTTAAATGAAGATAAAAGCTCAAATTTTTATGAATAAATATGTATTAGATATATTAAAAGCGATGATTAAGAAGTGTTTAAAAAAATTTGCAAATGTAAAAAAGTAACTTTGATTTGATTTTTAAAAAAAATCCGTAGATTTCCGGTAAAATTATCGGAGTATAGAATATCGAGCAGACGTATTATGGTTGAGCGTAATAACGCATGCGCAAAGCATCATGGAATAAAATCTCCTGTGGGCAAAAATTCGCAGAACAAAATTTTTTCATGTATCGAGAGTTCAGTTTATTCCATTAAAGTTTCATGTTTTTTTAATAATACACTTTTTGTTAACCCCAAAGGAGTTATACATCCGAATTTCGAAGATGAGTCAAAAATTGTATCACCTAATTCTACAAGCTTCATCAACGGACTGAACAACTTAGATAAAGATAAATTTGTAAGTCTGATTTTAAAATCATTTAATTTGTTTTATTTATGCCACATTACTTAACTAGAAATAATTATTTTACAGATAAACGAGAGGAACATTGTACTTGCAATACTGAAAATGAAAGATATTATGAACTATTTTAAGTTAAATCCTCTATTTGAGAGCATAACAAAGTTTTTCAAAGAATCAGATACAGTGACAATGTAAGTACATGATTATTTTTTATTTGAGTTTAATTTCTTTTCTTTAGTAAACTATCTAAGCCTACTACATTATTAGGTTTATTCATTTTATCGTACGAAAAAAGCTACACGTTGAATGCTATGCTAATTTTACATGGCTTGCCCGTCTGGCCACAACGAAAAATAACTACAAACTAAATCTGCAAGTATGAAACAAATTTTGCTAATTTTTAAAAGGTTTAGCATGACATATCAAAGTGGTAAATTATATAAGCCTACAATTTGTTTAGTAATAGTATTGGATGAAAAATCTTCTAAATTGAATTTATCAAACCAAGAATCACAATTAATAAACTACCACTTGAAATTATTTATTAGCTGTCTGGAGCAAGTTGGTATCTCTGTGGGTATAAATAAAACTATTTCTGCGTGTTCTATATTGCATTAATTTCTTCAAAACATCTTAGAAACGATAATAATATAAAAAAAATTAAAAATTTAGTCGAATTATGTGTTTCTAATAATCTTGACTTCACTGGTCACCGGTGACCTCCATGGCATTCAACGTGTTAATGCAAATTAGCTTTTTGAAGTTGCGAGTAACAAATTATATTTTTTATTGAAAAAAATTGTGTATAATTATATCTTAAGTTCATTCAAGGCATAAGGAAACTTCATCGTTTTAAACGGTTCTAGAATCCACTAACACTTGAATAGTTCTTGAACTCATACGTTCACCAACTTTCTTAAATCAAATTCCATTAATAAATAAGAGAAAAAAACTTACTTCGAGTTCAAAAAGGTCCTCACAATAAATTTTGAAATGATTTTGCTTCATCAACACGTGTTGTTCTGACTTGGAAAAATTACTAAGTATTTTCAAAACTGCTGAAAATTTAAATTTACCCTTTGAGAAATACAAAAATATTCCCATATCTTTCCCCCCATATATTCTGCCTTTAAATTAACAGCATTACGTATAGCTTATAATAGATATTACGAATTATAGATTACAAACACTACATATACAACAGTACTTATACAATTACATACACAACAGTACATACACAACAGCACAAATACATATACAACAGTTACATATACAATTTACTACTACTTCAATAAATGTTCAGACCTGATAATTCACTGCAAAACTAAAGCTACTCATTGTAACTAAAAACTTTTTAATATGCATAATTTTCATTTTAATCATCATCAATCAAATCGCAGTTATACTTAAGGTGACCAGAGGTACTCAAATCTTGAGATCAGACCCCGAATTTCAAAAGTTGTCCTCAAAATCTTCTACTCAATTTGAGGACAGAAAACATCCTGAAACCTATTTTCCTCGAATATCCACGAATATATATTTCAAAGGAACTTTTTTATATGCATTGAGATATCAAAAGCAACATACTAAAACTAAATGATGAAAATTCCATACTCGTCTGTAAATAATTTCAACAAAAAATAAACAAATTTGAATAATTGTTTACTAATTCATTTTGCATGTGTTAAGTAAATGCAGATATGTCAAAATTCCTTAGTAATGATATCACCTGATAGTAGTTATCAATTTTTGAAAAAAAGTTACATTGCTGAGTTTCCAATTCATTAATAGGGGAGAATGGATATAAATTAAGGATATATGGATGTCTTCGAATCACAGATTTGTTTGAGGACCGCCGCTGATTTGTCGTGAAATCATGGTCACATCCGGTCATCTTAAATACGTACTAACTACGTCAATGGTCGAGAAACTTTGTTCTCAAAGTTAAGGCAACGCCTCCACATGGTTTTTTATAAGTAGTCCGATCAGACCACGACAGAGATAAGCCTCCACACGGTTTCTTATAAGTAGTCTGCGCAGATTATTTAAAAAGCGAACCACTTGTGAGCAGGAACCCAAATTCTATTTTAAAAGCACTTAGAGAAATTTATCATATATATTTGAGAATTGAATCTGCAGTGGTTGACAAATAAATAAAGAAAACCAATTATATTCATAAATTAAACAAATTTTTAGACACATATTTGCTACCACTTTATAATTTTTAATAGATTTCATATTAAATGGTTCATTCACTAATTGGTTTACCTTCATAGTAATCTGATCAGACTAACTACAAAAAACCGTGTGGAGGCTTTCAGTTATAGGAGGCGTTTAATGGAAAATCTATTAAAAATTAGAAAGTGGTAGCAAATATATGTCTAACAATTTTTGTAATTTACGAATATTATTGGTTTGTCTTATTTACTTGTCAACCAACTACAAATTCAATTCTCAAATGTAATGGAATTTTTGGAATTGGTGTACATATAGGAATAGTAATTGATGTAAGAAAAGAAAAACTCAATTAACCTATGAAAAATTAGTTTACATTTTAATGCCATTTTTTTCTTAGTAAGTACATTTACCACGACCTATTAGGAACTGATTGACTTTTATTTTTCTTCGCTTATAAAATAAGTTTATAAATGTTACCAACTTCAGAAGGAATTATGCATTTTATAACTTTTATATGTTTTCTCATACTAAGAAAGGGTTGCCAATTTTATTCAAACGCACTTCAAAAAAGCTGAAGTTTTTAACAAATGGAAACCAAAATTAAAAGTGGTAAAAAAGCTCACCATAAACCTTAAAAATTGGTGGTAAGTATACTTACTACGGCCTTAAAAAGGGTTAAATAAAGAAGACTATTATTACCACGCTCACAAGTAAACTGCTGTAAAAATAGTTTGGCTACCAGTTTTATCTTTTTTACCGTGATTATCGCCACACTGAGAATGCATATATGCATTCTTAGTAAGGCGAGTCATATATATATATATATGATATATATATATGATGGGCGAGTAATAATATGACTCGCCCATCTCGAAGAGGTTAAAAAATGGGCGTAATTATTCTTGCACAGCAAATTTTATTACTTAATTCGTTACTAAAAACTTTTGCGGAAAGCGGAGCATTTGGCATCCCTGTATATCCACTTAGCTTAATTTCTCTATTTTTTTTTCTTCTTAGTTTTGAAATATATACAAGGATGTCAACTACTCCACTTTCTGCAAAAGTTTTAAGAAATTGGCAGCAAATTAAACTGTAAAACTTGTAGAATATAGATAATTATACCCACTCTTAATTACATTTCATATGATAGTTTTGTAGAGATGAAAAAATTACTTTAAATGAAAAATATTAAACTTAAAATAACAAAAAATTACGTTATCGCTAGGAAATAGTTTTTCGCAAGTTGGCATTTCTGTTTATATTCAGATTATTAAAAATAATCAATAAAAAAAAGTATAAAATAACTACCACTATTTTAACAAAAAATATATTAATATAGAAATAGAGAAATCAAAAAATGTGTATATGTATTAAAGAAAACGGCATCAATTTTAATCAAGTAGCAATCATTCAAATAAATGGTAGCTACAAATTGTTTATAATAATACAAGTGAGGAAAGAACTCTTGTGATGAATATACGCTTAGCACTTCCTTAACTCCTTAAACGTACTAACATGGGCGATTTTATATCTCGGGTTATTTAATTTCTAATGCCTGTTTGAGATCCATTCTATTAAAAATTGATAGGCTAGATTAGATTTATTTACCACAGATGACATCACTATGGAGTATTTCTCTTAAGTAAACCACGTGGTGCATTTTGATGATAAGCCATTTGATATATTAATTTAATTTATTGATTATTAATTTATTATTAATTGCCATATTGATTTAATTTGATTTTAATGCTTCGAAACTCAAAATTAACATCTAATCAAAACCTTGTTTGTACAGTAATTTTTTTCTATAACTCTTACACCAATCCCAACTCCCTAGTCATCTGATATTGCAAAAAATAACTTACACCATACCTAGATATATATTCGTTTTGTCAAAAAAAAAAAAAAAAAAAAAAAAAAAAAAAAAAAAAAANAAAAAAAAAAAAAAAAAAGCTCGATAATTTCTGAAGAAATAACTCGAGAAACTCGATAATTTCTGCTGATTTTTCTGAAGAAAAAAAACTCGTGGTTTAAGAGGTTAGATGAATGGATCCCATTTTTCAAAAAAAAAAAGTAGTAGCTTAAGTGTTTAATTATTATAATTTATTTTAGAGACACAAGAATGTTCAGTTGACCATAATATGCTAAATATTAGATCTCTCAAAAAATTCTGTTAGCGAGATAACAAGCCCAACTATTCAAGAATGCAAAAGGTGTATTCATTAAACGCACGCAAAGGTGTATTCATAAACGCATAATTCACACTCACTTCAAGAAAGCTGAAGTTATTAACAAATGGAAACCTAAATTAAAAGTGGTAAAAAAGTTCACCATGGACCTGAAAACTTGGTGGTAAGTATACTTACCACGACTTTAGAAAGGGTTGGTAGAAATCACATAAATCTCGGTGCGCTGCCACGAAGCGGCGTTAACCGATTCATCTGTAATAATAAATCGATGATGAGGAGAAAAAGGGTTATATACCTGACAACTTTTGATCCATTCGAGGAGGATTTTCCCCAGTGGCAGTAAAATGGAATGTAAATAACAACTTTAGGCAGAAACATACGTTGCAGATTTGGGGGGTATCTGCCGATTGCTACATCAGTATTCCATATTTATATATATACTTAATTTTTTTTTAAAATTGTGGTGATCAAAAGGATTATAAATTTAGTTTATAAATGCAAGGAATGTATAGAAAGCATACATTTTACTACCACTTTCAATAAAAAAATAAGATTATACGGCAAATGCGTAAAAGTTGGCAGGTATGACGGTTAAAACACAAAGAAAACAATTAGCAATAACACTTATATAAAACTATATATACACAAAAAAATAGTCAATAATTGAGAGAAAGGAAACCTAGCTAGAATTGAGAGGGTTTTACTACATGTTTTTCTTCTTTTATCATCTTACACAAGTGTCTGGTGTTAAAACTTAAATAAAACAAGGCAAACGAAAGTATTATAAGCGGCCGTTGAAGCGTGATCATTAAATCTGGGATGCAAATCAGCTCCGTAATTAACAAACGGGAATACTGCTTGACCACTAAAGATATAAGACTAGAAATAATTTAAATTTTTCCAGGAAAAAATCTATCCTTGAGAACTATTATTTTTCGAATGGCTATGAGTTATATAATATGAAATAAATCTTAGGACACTTTACTGATTTACAGACCGTTATGAATTCGATGAATGAGCAAAGGCCATGTGTGACTCGTGAATTTCAGATCCACTGTAAATGCGAAGTTATATTCAAGAAACGTTATAAAAGTTCAGATATAAGTTAAATATTTAACAAGTGTTACAAAACTATATATATATATATACATAGNTATATATATATATATAAATGTAATAAGCGAGTCAACAGCCTCTATGTAATCCCGCCAGATGTCGCTCGTCTGAAGGAAATGTAGAGAACTTTCTCGATGTAAATGAAGAGAGTCAGTTGATATTGTTTCTAAGTGAAACTGGTAACCTTAGTGGTTAAGACTCTAAGTGACTATGTTATTAGTTAATTGAAGTTTGTTTCTGTGTGAAACTTGAACCTGTGTGGTTCGATCCTGTGTAACTAAATGTTTCTGTGCGAAACTGGGAGCCTGTGTGGTTCGATCTTAATTGTTTAAGAGTCTGTGTGACTCATGTTATCATTAAAGAATAAGCATAATCATTAAATGCCTTGATTGACTTTATTAATGGTAACCGAGGCATTTACATATATATATATATATAGTGTGTGTGTTTAATTAAAGTTCTTAAATTTCTTACATTTTCTTAAATTTCTTAAATTTTCCTCTGTAGCAAATTTTTCAAATCATATTGAAATTACTTTTATAAGTATTTCATTTACGCTCGTTTTACAAAAGTAACTAATTTTTTTAATTTATAAAACCTACATTTTAAATTAATCTGATTTAACAGACTTACAGAACTCGAAAAGGTGATGAATGCAGCGAAAGAAGGAAACAACAACTTTTTACCTGCAGAAATTCTACGGCTTTTACCAGCTTTGATATTTGCAACTAAAGATTTGAAAACTGGTAAGCTTTCGGCATTTAATAAATACCGTTTAACTTTAGTCTAAATTCCCTTTGGCAAATTACTTTGTATTTTTCACATTTGATTGTAGTTCTGAATTCAATCCATTAAACATAAAATACATATTGCGTGCTTAATTAGAATATGAAAATTAAAATAACAGGGCTTCTAGAAGTCCCTCAAAATTTTCATTTTTCTGATGCTTTAAAAGGCTCACCGTGAAATAATGGAACGTTATCTTATAATCTAGAAAACAATAGAATATTGTCTCAGATCTCAGTGCTCTACAAATTTTTGAGACATATAATGGGGGAATGTGTGAAGTGGGAGTAGAATTATGGGAAAAAGAGGTGCCAAGCACCAAATAGTGAAGTTTTGAGTGGGAAACCAGTCGGTTGAACATATGATGAAATCGATAGGAAATTAAACATAGTTGGAATTAAACTACATTAGAATATAATAATATTTACAGAATATAACAGTATTACAAAATTATCAAAAATTCTCTAAAAACTTTAATTTTAATTGTCTGCCTCTCTAAAAAAGAAATTAAAAAAAAAAGGTTTGGCAGCACAGCATTTAAATGGTTACTGAGACAGGTGAACTTACATTTAAGTTGACTACTACTTACGTGAGTCCTCTGACTGCCTTGATATTAATTTAGTATAATGTTTTTGAATTAATAATATTTTATAGTCTACATATCATCGATTTAACTATTTACAAATTTCAGGTTTTTCCCGAAGCATAGCCGAATTAAAAAGTCTTCCATCCATTGTATCGTTACTCGTCGACGATATAGAACCTTTCATATGGAACTCTATATCCCCTAAAATGGTAAATATTTAACTTTTTTTAAAAATTTTAGGCTATCTTTTTAGTTAGATTATTGAATTTTACATAAATTTAGTTAATCATTAACCCTTTTCTAGTGTAGTGTAGCCAGCCTGGCAACGCTAATGCTACAAATGTTACAAACCGCTAGAAATGTAAAACTTAAAATGTTTAGGAACCACTATTCTTCCTGCCAGGGCTAAAATAACAGCTACCACACAGTCCGATGACCATATAAGGTTCCACTACAACTACTTAAATAATCATGATAACTTAACCTATTAACGCCCAGCATTTAGGACAATTCCTTTTTTCAACGACATTCATTTTGGTGGGAAACTTTTTTCAGCATTTTCATTTATCTGGGTGAATTAAAAGATTCTAAGATACCACAATGATTTAGTTATTTCTGATTAGATCTAGAATTATAAGAAGCAAGTACTTTTTGATCTATCAATGACTTTTTGAATGCCCTAACAGTAGAAAAAACAATTAATTTCGATAATATATTATAACACTTTTTCCATAAAACCACCTTTTGTATCATTTCAATATATAAATTCGGGACAAAGCGGGTTAATAATCATGATCCTTATATAATGGGAGCGGGGCCGCAGTAAATTAAAGAAGATGAAGCCAGGGCTTTTTACATTTACAGAGATGCTTACTACTCCGGAATCGTTGAAATATTTTAAAGTATGATAGAGAACTATGAACCAAAATTAACCGATTTTCAGTAAATTTTGTTCCCTTAATAACCTTTATTCAACTTTTTAAAAGGCTCAACACGGTTTAAATGTATTGGTTTTATTGGTTTTATTGAAATTACATACATTTGCTGACTTGTGTGCTCAATATAGGTTTAAATGTAACAAAGTGGCATATCGCATAAGCTTTTGAATTATTTAGAAGCAGTGGTGAGTAAAAAAACGTATAAATCGAATTTACTAAACCAATATTCAACGTTAAAAAACTACCACTCGAAAATCTCCTATCCGTAGCAAGTTAGCATCGCTGCATTTATAGTCGCCAGTGGCATCCTTGTTTAAGATTATTCTTTGCATTCACCAATATTAAACCAAATCGGTACTGCCAAAAAAGCGAGTTCTTCCTAAATCTAGGAACCATGTGACATTTTTTAAAAATACATCAATAAATAACTAAAATAAATTTTCAGTTCAAACTCACCAGAATTATTTAATATCATTAATATCGTAGGAAATTAAGCAGATTTGAGCACAGAAATTGCATAATTTCTCCTTTTATTTGAAAACAAAATTATCTGTTTGAAAATATCGCTTCGAAGAATAAACTGTTGTAAGCAGCTGCAAACTCTCTAAACCAGGGGTAGGCAAACTACGGGCTGCGGGCCAACTGTGGCCCTCCGGAACGTTTTATCCGGCCCGCGGATAGAATTTTAACTTGCTGATCCGTGGCGAATATAAACAATATACATCCATTTTCTTGTCTACTTTGTTTAAAGCCACTTTTGTTCTTTCTTTTTTAACAAAGTACTGATGACATTTTTACTTTCTCTATTTTTGTACTACAAACATAAATTGATGGAAATAGCTAGCACAGACAGCTTCAATTGGCAAAATGTTGAAAGCTCTTTATAGAATAGCAGTGCCATCTGAAGTAGTTGTTTCTAAATATGCCAAAAATTAAGTTTTACAAATCATTACCAAAGGCTGGTTTCCCAAATTCAATATTTCATGCCCATAAAATCAGTGCTATGTTTGCTTCATTTTATTTATGTGAACAAGTGTTTTCATTTATGAACCTTCGAAAATATCATTTCAGAAGTAGACTAACAGACAAACATTTACCTTCGTTCCTTAAAATAAGTACATTACACTTGGAACCTCAATATAGGGAACTTTTAAAAATGAAATCACAATTTCATTTATCTCATTAAATACTTATATTAAAAATTGCATATCTTTTTTTTTTTTTAGAAGTTTTTACTTTGCCCACCAAACTTTTCTTTTCCAATTTTTGGCCCTCGACCAAAAAAGTTTGCCCATCCCTGCTCTAAACGGAAGTCGATCAGGTCAAGTGCTCGTAATTGTTGCTGCTTACATTTATATTGAGAACATCATTTATGAGAAATGTTGTCGCAATTCACGGGCTCTGGACGTTATTTCTTGTATCCACTTTTATCGTTGTATTCATGAGATGTTGTACTCATGAGTTTTAAAATGAATTAATTTTTAACGCGCCGTCTTACGGTTGGCAGAGCAGTCTTTGTAAAATAATTATCTAATGAATTATTTTTTATTTGAACTTGGTCTCCCACAGATTAAAATAATTTTAAATTTATTATACAGTTCAATTTGAAACGCGCATCATCAGGCTGTTAAACTAAGGGCTATTTTATTAAATTAAAGTCCATAAATTATTTTCAACATGTATAAAAAATGGATCAATGCGTTCTGATTCCATCTCTAAGCTACTGTGGTTCAAGGGATAGAGCATTTCTATTCCAATGAGGTGAACCAGGTACGAAACCCAGCGGTGGTTGGGTGATATGAAATCTGCTCCTGGCTCGCAACGCCCACGGTGCTGTCGTAAAATATCGTCAGTGGTAGATGAATCATGTGTTTGAATCTATTTGCCGTCGGGATGGCTAAGTTGTGGTTTTCCTCGTAGTGCCGTTTAGCAAATACGCGATATACTAAGTGTCCCATCTCTCACTCATGTGGCAACGCCAGTGCGGGTTAGTTCCATCCAAAAGTCCTCCACGAAGGCTTAATTGTCCCTATGCTTGATCCAGAAGTTCTCTTGTCTTCTGATTTGGGCTCAAAAGTACAAGGATACTAAGTAGGTAGTCGCTATCTCAGAATTGTGTGGATTGTTTTGCACCAGTTATAAAATAGAAAAAACATCTCTCTACCCTAATGATAGCCTATATTTATAATAGTGTGACATTTAAATAATTTGTTGATGATCTTTATCGTTTATTTAGGTACGAGATTTCTCCGATCAAAAGTACAGTAGAAATTTCTGTATCGATACAAATACACTGGAAGCTACACAACTGCACTGGAAGTGGATGCTCTGTGAAGACTCTTTGTCAGCTTTTCGTCTTCCTCTGCCGACCACCAATGAAGAAACGATTAAAATAGTACGATAATTCAAATGTTTTTTACTGATTCCATTAATCATTTCATGAAGGGTTTTGACTCAGATATTTAATTAAATTTTTAGAACGATTCGAGACTGCCGTTGAAACTGGATTTGAATCTGAACGAGACTCTCGATGCCAAAGTATTCTCCCGAATGACACTTCAGGTTTCTTCTCAGGTTGGTTTCCTGCTGAAGACGGTTCTTCAGTTCTTGAAACCTGTCAAGGGTTGTGAAAATACGTGCACTGCAGACGCGATGTTAAAGAAAATGTGCTTTTTAAGTCGAATGCAAAATGTAAAGAAAATATTGCAGGATCAGGAGACAGGAATTGCAGGTGTAGAGAGTGACGATATTCTACAGGTAAGACTGCGAGTAATTTTTAAAAATCTTTTTAAAAGTTTGAAAATTATTAAAAAATATGTCTGTTAATTACTTTGCACTTCGGGTACTTTAAAATGCCATTTACTAAATATTACTATAGGAGAATTTTAAATTTCAAAGAGACAACTTTTTTCTGCCCCATCAAGAGTGGCATCAAAGAACAAAGAGTTTACACTTTTTATTCTTTATTTCTTAAATATTACAGATGAAGTTAAGCACAATATATTTTTCCGGCGAGAAATGTGAGTTGGGAATTTATCAAAAATCCTTGTAGTTCTTAACTTCAAAGATGCGTTTCTATAAGAAAAATTGTTTTATCGAACTCGTAACTCATTTATTTAGGTAGTTACATTGCTTTAAAGTAATTTATTTTAAGATTTATGAGATGAAATTCAACTATTTTAAAACATTTTAACCAAATAAATATTTCTTGGTTGTTACGAATTACAATATATTAATCACTGAACCCTGGCAGCATGCGACAGCAGTCAACAGAACTTGAAATATATAGTTGCCTGTCTTGGCAAGGTATATCATTCCATTAATTTAATATCACGAGCTAATTTGGAAATTTTTATTAAAGATTAAATAATAAATGCATTCATTTTTAAACACTTGGAAAAAAAACAGTATGTTAGCTGTTTTATGTGCCATGCCTCAGTTGAAAAGCTTGACACGAAGTAGTGACGTGTCGAGACTTTCATTACTTTATTTACTCCGAATGAAACCAAAAAGAATTATCTCGTAGAAATTTTGAGACAATTAACATAATCGGGTTCAACACAAATATTTATATAAAAAAAGTTTAGAATGGATTAAAAAATTTTCAAATGTGTTTTAATTATAGTTCGTTCACCAGGAGTTGGCACTTGGCTCTACCTTCTCGGACGAAGAGTTCATTTCAGAGCTTGGAGTAAGAGAAGAAACGTTTCTACGCTTGAAATTGAGACAACCCTTAATGCGCTCCAAACGCAAACATTTAATTCTTTTTCAGTCACTTGCTTCGCTTTATCATCTGCCATTATACATTTCCTTACTCGAGATAATTAAATATATTGCTGCAAAATGTTTCAAGAAGGACAAACTATTCACTTAAAAAGAGAATAATATATAATGAGAGAGAATAATATGCGAAAGAGAGAATAATATGAAAAATAATATTTTCTCATACGACAGCCAAATAGCGACCTTGTTCAGGATTGTTCACATATAGCGAAATAATATCATCGTATACCACGTGATGAAGGCGGAGCCAAGTGCTAACTCCTGGTGAACGAACTATAGTTCTTTGAATGTTTTCTTAGATTGGCTTCAGCACTTTCAAAGTTCAATTTTATTCCTTAATATTTGTCATTATATCACATTTGTGTCAACAATTACACTGAATTACTTCTTAAATAAAAGTACAAAATTTCGAATAAGTTTAACGTGCTGGATATGAATACCACATTGAATAAAAGCTGATAGGTCCTTATTGCAGGAATATTCCCGTTTTTTTTTCGTTATAAAGGTGCTCCAATATAATGTAATATATTTATTGTATTGTATTATAAATTTTAGTATATTTACTGTGATTATTTATTATTATCATTATTTAATATTATTATTATATAATATAAATTAAACTTATTCTGGGAAATGCCTTTTAGGAAGTTCCCTCGACTTAATGTAGCAAATATTATTGAAAGTTTCTTTGCGGGGTTTGAGTTTAAACATCATTTTAGAGACCAGAATTATATTCAGTTATTCACAGAAACTTCGCAAGCCATCAGTGAATACTTTGTAAAATCTGACAAATTATGATACATGCAGATAAAAGAATTTTACGAAGCACTTCTGTTTGTGTTCATGCAAACAAAAAAAGGCATCATATGTGGTTTTATTTGTACACATTAGTACAAAAAAATGTAGCAAATTTTTGAAAATAGTTTATGCTATATAATTTTAGTAAACGAGTTTACTGAAAAACGTGTATGCTTCCTTCTCAGCAACTGCAACATTTATTTCCTGTTGACGAGAAAATAATTGAATCATATGACACTTTCATGGATGCAACTCGTTTTTCTGCGCAGAAGAATTATACGGATTGGAAAGATATCGTCAAACTGTAAGTATATGCTTACATTTTTATCTAATTACCGCTTTGTTTATGTATTAATTGATCGACATATGCTCATTAAATGGTTGTTGTTAATATGATTTTAATCCGAAAAACAGGGGAAAAAATTTGTGATTTTTTTACACTCTCTGTTACATAACATATTTGGAACTGTTTTTACTATTGTGCTGTATAATAGTGTAAGGGTTATACAAATGAAAAGTGGACATTCATGATAGCGTCAGATAGTAACTTCTCCAAGTTTAATGATTATAAAATAAGAGAAATTTTCCACAAACTGTGTGATTTTACATGAGAGCATCAACAGTGAATGTAAATTCGAGCTGCGATGGATGCGTACAAAACAGAACAGCACGGAATAGTAAAATTTTTGGTAACTGAAGGTGAGTGTAGAGTTTTATCGTCGAGTGTGTATTGTTTACGACAAGTGCTGTTTAGAACAGACAACTATGAACAAATTTATCAAAAGAGGGAAAAAAATTCAAAAAGTTTATAGATACTACATTTAACTATATTTATGTTGCTAATAACTCGTATATGTTTTCAAATATACATAATTTTAATATTAATATTAATGATTTATTTCCGTGTTAGTAAAATGGTATATTTATATTATTTTCTGAATAAAACACATAAAATTGTTCTTTTTTTATTTTTTCAAATTCCTATTTACCAAAGTTTGCTTTAAAAATAACATTAATAAATTGAAACGCATATTAAATAAATTTTCCAAAAGTTATAGTAGTATTAAATTTGACTATTAAAATATTTCATTGTCATGTTACTAGTTTAAATATTATAAGGAGCTAGAAGTCATTCATTGACTATGGTTTTACAGTTGTGACGGGTCTTAAAAATGGCAAAAATGATTAAAACAAAAAGCTGATATTTTCAAAAATTTCCATCCATTATTTTTCATATTTTTTCCAGAAAACAATAGGAATTCTAAGTTGTCAGAGCTCTAAAATTCCTCAGATTATTAATGCAACTTTAATAACATTATTTTACATTAATTTTAGACCAAACTGATGATTGTGACACACAACTCTTAGTAGTAGTCAGATCAAGGATTAAAATTCTAAGCTGCCAGAGCAAAATTTTCTGAGTGTATTAATACAAATTTACTACCATTCTTATAAGTTTATTTTCGATTAAAGTGATCTCAGTGTCATACTACCCTCGTGGTAGTCAGATAAAGGATTAAGATATCCTAGTCAGTTGTACAAAACGGGAAATAAGTTCGTGGTTTTCCTCTCAAATGTGAGACTCGAAGAACATTCGACGAAGACGACTTTGATAGACACTTGACTTTTGAAAGTTTTCTTGTCTTTTGAGTAGTGTTTCTTAATTAAAGGGACACTGATGTGAATGTTATTGATTGCTCCATATCAATTAATTTTACTGCACTTTTTTTGCACATTACTTTTACTTTATCAAATACTTTTCACTGCACTTTGATAAATTCACTGGGGAACAAATGTTTTGTTGCATTTATACAAATACTTGATCTAACCTAATTTGGGTAGGGGATTTAAAAACTGAAATTGGTTTTGTTCGAAAATCTACAGATGTTTTTCGAAATAATATTTTAAGTTTAGTTTTTTTTCTGAATGTACAAGCTTATAACGAACGCATACGTTTATAAACATGCACTCACACTTGTCTGCTTCTTTAAAACTAACACTGAGGACAAAAACATTTAACCTTAACGTATCGCATCATAAACTGAAATTTATTATAGCCTTCTTCCTACCACTCCCTACGTAGCAGAGAAGGGGAGACACTTAGTATTCACTGGAGTGAATTTTAAAAATTCACTTCAGTAAATACTGTTATTAGGAATATATTAAATTGCTATCATTAAAAAACCTACTTCAATGAATATAGTTTTCATAAGAGTGCTTTTATTTCAGTACAAATCATGTATCTCATTTTTTAAGGCTGTTTTTACTGCAAAATAAATTTGATTCTGTTTAACTTATAATTAGCCTATTTTATTTCTACTGAACATATAATTTAGCTGAATTAGTATTACAGTGTGTGTCAAAAATTTCACTTATTGGTTTATTTTATTTTAGTTTAGTATCAAGTTTACAATTCTTAGAATCAGTTGATGGAAAAAGCCAGAAGTTAAGACCAGTTTTCCATGTCTTAACTTCATTGACCAGTTTAATAAAGAACAGAGTGTCGGATGCTGCTCAGTCTGCAATAAGTACGTACTTAAAATTCTAGGAATACTCAATTCTAATTTTCATCTTAACCGCTTGATATATCATTAAACATTTCTTGATATAGAAATGATTTTTGATTGCACTGTTTACACCGACTCGCAACGGAATGTTGACAGAGATGCCAACCGCTCCGGACACTTTCATTGGACATAAAAGAATCGAATCACTTCCTATAACGAAGGTGAATTATATAAGCCTATGAATTATTTAAAAATAGTGGTGGATAAAAACCTACTGAATTAAATTTATTACACCAAGAATCACAATTGATAAACTACCGCTTTAAAATACAGGGTGTTTCCCAGACTCATTTGATGTTTAATAATTTATAAAATATTAAAGATAAGTTAAAATTAATAACATAAATGGTTAGATAGACTCAAAAAGTTTCATGACCCTTGTCAATGAACTTCCACGTGTGCCCCCTTCGTCACACGGAGAATATCAAGTCGATAGTCAATTTCACGCCAGGTAGCGGCAAGTATGTCGGCATCCACAGAGGCTATTGCGGTTGTAATTCTGGTTCTTAGGTCATCAATGTTCGACACGATCCTCCTGTAAACATTGTCCTTTATAAATCCTTGTAAAACTACGAACGATGATACTCCAATGAGGCGGTGCACCATCTTGTTGCAAAAAGATATGTGGCTGAAGCTCTTCTAGTAGTGGAAATACGAAGTTTTCGTTCGTCGTTCTTTGAATGACCATTTTCCAGGAAGATGGATTGGGCTAGGAGGTCCAATTCCTTGGCCACCCAGATCACCTGATATGACGTCGCTAGACTTTTTTCTTTGGGGATTTGTAAAGGACAATGTTTACAGGAGCATCGTGTCGAACATTGATGACCTAAAAGCCAGAAATACAACCGCAATAGCTTCTGTGGATGCATGGGTGAAAGCCCTTATATAGCAAGACGGAAAAGGGAAAAACCTGGTACGTAAAACATTTCATTCCAGCATTTTTTTCGAAAAAAATGAAATATCTGTAACTATCAAGATTTCTTTTATAATTCTGGCATATATATAAAACTGCTTCTTTTCCAAGNCGCGGCCTATGTGAAAGGTCAGTGTCAGCAAGCTGTGGCAGACGCAGCCTAAATGTAATTTCAGTGTCAGCCACCGGTGGTTGACACAGCCTAAATGTAATTTCTCTGTCAGCCACCGGTAGTTGACGCAGCCTAAATGTAATATCAGTGTCAGCCACCGGTGGTTGACTCGGTCTAAATGTAATTTCAGTGTCAGCCACCGGCGGCTGACGTGGCCTAAATGGAAAGTCCAGAGTCAGCCACCGATGACTGATGCGGCGCTCAACGTGTTAAACATTTCCTGATATAGAAATGATCTTTTATTGATTGCACGGTTAACAACGACTCGCTACGGACTGTTGACAGAGATGCCAACTGCTCCGGACACTTCACTAACATTTTAAAGAAACGGTCAGTATTCTTTATTTCAGTTATTTAAACAAAACTGGGTGCCTAGGCCGCGCAGCGGCCCTTACCCCATTCGTCATGAAACTTATATACAGTGAATAAAACATTTTGATTTATGTAACAATGTGGTAACATTATAATAAAGTAACCACAATTTGAAATATGTGCAAACTTAATCGGAGAGATCAATATCTAACAAAAGTGAATTATATAAGCATATGAATTATTCAAAAATAGTGGTGGATATAAACCTACTAAATTAAATTTATTAAACCGAGAATCATAATTGATAAACTACCTCTTTAAAATATTTATTTGCTATCAGGGGCAAGTTCGCATTTATGTCTGAGAATTATTGTTTTGACATAAGAAACAAATGACGTCTCCCAGACGTCTTCGTGTGTCAAGGGATTAAGCTCTTAACCTCTTCGACACGCGCGAGTTACAGTTATTTTCTTTCTTACCACTATAAATATAATTTTGTTTTGTGCATTGCTGCGTTTTAAAGCCTAAAACGTTTGTCAATATTTCAGTGCCCATGGTTAGAATAGAAAATGTTCTCCCTGACTCCCCTTTGACTCAAGAAGTTGTCAAAAGTTTCCTTCCACTCTTGCCAGAAGTTGCTTCCACATTTTTCTGGACATCTTTAGCTCCGGGAAAGGTAAAAAATAAAGTTTTTTAAACGTACCACAACTTCTCTACGAAATTAAAGCAAAAATAAATTGAAGAATACTAAGAAGGAGATGATAAATTTAAACTTTAAAAAACTGGTAAATTAACTAATTCTTACCTTTTAAAAAGTATTTTAAATTAAGCATTTGTATTAATAAAATAAAATTAAAACTATTATAATTTGCTACAACTTCGTGAAATTTGTGTCACAATTTTTTAAATTTCTTTCAGACTGTGACCTACCTGGTATTCAATATTTATTTTTCTCAGTAATAATCACGATGTTATAGCATTTGATAATTATCGCGCACTCAGTACTATCGAACTAAGGATATATCGTTGGAATGAATTTATAAACATCGTCGGCGCGATTTTTTAAAAAAAAACATTGATATTTCTCTATATATTATTTTGACTTTAAAACAATTAGTTTTTATTTAATATATCAGATTTTAATTAGTTCTTTTTATTATGCTGAAAGATTCAAATTAACCTTAGATAACTAAATTGTAATCTGAGTTACTCTGTACTTAATAATTAGACTCTCAATTTACGAACTAAAAACGTGTTCTATTCTGTTCATTTAAGTCAAACGCGTGCGTTCAGCTTAAGGATGTTCTTAAATTATTTTAAAAATGATTTTTTTTAATAATTTTTATTTAATAGAGGAGTAATACCATTTAATCTTTGGAGAAAATAAAACATCAACGTACTATTCAGACCTCGCAAAACTGGTGAAAATTGGTAGTATGTTAGACCAGCAGAACCCTAGGGTTCCGTGAAAGAGTTAAAGGGGTTTCACAAGTTAATACTTTCGATAGCCAGCCAATGATGAGTTTCGAGAACTCTGATTGTATTAAAATGCAACTTATAATTCATAATTCTTTCGAATGCTCTTAAGAAATTATTTCAAGTGAAATGCCAATGAAATATAAATGGCATTTTTTAAAAGAAAACATAATATTTCTACTAACAAAATATTGAACAAGTTTTAAAAAGAACGAGCATTTATAAAATGTTGCGTTGGTATTTTCCTATTGAGCTTTCCAAAACAAAATGAAATAATTAAATTCTTTAATAAATAAATAGTATGTTTGCCAAATGACCATTATTTATGGTCTTTCGTAGGTTATAACGTCACTATTACTTTAATGATCTTTATTTATAAAGTCTGGGTTCCGCCGTATTTATAAATAATTCCTGTTTTATGATCCCAATTTTTTTCGGCTACGGAACTTTAAATAATCAACCTTCTCATCGTTATTCGGGGTTCCGTAGCCGTAAAAAATTGGGAACCGCTATTTTAAATGAAAAAAAATTACCTAATGTTAAACAAGGGTTAATAAATATTTAAAATTTATTAACGGAATTTTTTTGCAACTTCTTTTAGCTTTTGGATTTGGTGGAAAAAAGTAAAAAGAACATATCGATTATCATGTCTGAGTTATGTGATTCATCTCTTACTAAGTATTTGTATAATCCTGCCTTGAATGAAGATGAATTTGCAAAGCTTAGCGAAGCTTTGTGCCATCATGAATATTACGATTTATTTGAAGAAATATTTCAAGATCCCGATATTCAAGAGATTGTCTTTGAAGTAAGATTTTTAATAATTTTTAATTAAAAATTAGAGTTTAATTAAAAAGTTAATTGTCAGCTTTTCAAAGCTGTTAAAATTCTTATTTTTGTGTTCTTATTTTTAAATGATTGCAATTTAGTTAAATATCTTGACATTCAATTTTAAATAGTTGAGGTCATTTCTAAAATACGCCTTTAATATTTCTCATTATACTCATACTGAATTATTTAGAGATCAATTTAAAGTTTAAGCTTTCAGTTACAGTTTTCAAATGTTAGGTAAGTAAAGATGTGAAAGTGTTTGCAGGTTACTAATTTTTGCTCATGTTTCCAGAACAGCAAGAAATCTAGTTTACTATAGAATATCTAGGCACTATGTAGAATGAAAAGATTAAACAATTCACAAGTTCCCTAGCTATTCTATGGAATGACAAATAATAAACCGTCAAATTAAGAAAGATATAAAGTATTATTTAAAATGCTCACATTCCATAGAATTCTTCTATTGTATACGTTGCAGGTAACATTTTTAATCTACACAAGTACTATTATTCGTTTTTTTTCCAACTAGCCAATTTGAGGTGTGGTAACTTAAGGAATAGAGCGTTCGCCTTCCAATGAGGTGAACCGGGTTGGAATCCCGGCTATGGCTGGTCTTACGAATCCCACACCCGGCTTGCACCGACCACAGTGTCGACGTAAAATTATCCTCAGTGGTAGACGGATCATGGGTTAGAGTTCCCTTGCCGTCAGGCTAACCGTGGGAGGTGTTCATTTCCATGTAACGCAAATGTGGTTTAGTTTCATCGAAGGGTCCTCCACGAAGGCTAAATTTCTCCCAATACTCGATACAGGAGTTCCCTTGTTTTCTGTATTAGGTTTAAAATTACAAGACTGCGGAGTTGGAAATTAGCTGTCGCAAACCCGAAAAATCGGGTTGACTTTTCAACGCCAGTTATACAGTAAAATATAAAACTAGCAATTTTTTAGAATGAGCATTTACTTTATTATTTATTAGCTCTTTCCTAATGCATTTTTAAATTAATACTTAGAATTTAAATAAAGGAAAATTTATTTTCAGCTGCTTTTGGGAGAACTCGTAAGTAGAGATTATTTGTATCGTTTCTTGAAATACAGTTAAATATCTTTTACTTACCCTGATGGAGAAAAACTTATAAAATTACTTATTAAAAATAATAAAAGTTATTAACAAGTAATAAAAATCTTATCTAAAAATCGTAGCAAGTGTATGTCTTTCGGTTCGCAATTAAAGAATAGTAAATATTGTTTTTTGCAGACGATTTTCTAATACAGCGAAACTAAAGTAAAAATTCTTTATCTCACCCTTGATTTATTAAGAGCATGTCAGCGTGAGATGCGCCATTTTTAGAGGTCCAATCAAATCCAATGCTCTTGCAACGTCATATAGTTGTTGGTTTTTCAAGAACAAATGTTCTCTTATTTATTGAAAAATCTCACCAAGTCTAGGATTCCAGAAAGGCTACGAAACTATAAGCTTATTTTTAACAATTCTATGATTTATATCGTAAAAAGTAGCACAAATTAAATTTATAACTGGCGTATTAAACTTTTAAAAGCTTTTACATTGTTTTGAAAGCATATTTGTACAAGTTGACGACGAAATAAAGCGAAACTATGTGCAGTCGCTGATGATTACTTAAATTCTATACCGCAATGGACTTTTATTAGCTTTCAATGGAGTATGGATATATTTTCTCTTGACCATAAAAATCATAGTAACCTCGAAAATAAAAAGATAAATTTACTCGTCGTAATTTTGTCGCTAATTATTTTGTCTTTACTTCTCGTCATCTTATCACTACTTCTCGTAATTTTATCGCTACATCTCGTTGTCTTCTCACTACTCTTCATAATTTTGTCACTACATATTCCGTTACTACTCCGCAAATTTGTCATTATTAATTTTGTCTCTACCGCTCGAAATTTTGTCACTATTCCTCGTAATTTTGTCACTACTGCTCGTAATTTTGTTTACTATTTATTTTCACACTACTCCTCGTAAATCTGTCACTACTGATTTAGAACTTAGAGTACTATACAGCCTCTCATTGCAGCTAGCAATAACAAAGCTAGAATTGCAGATTTTCCGGAAAAGTGAAGAAAAAAAAAACATTACTATTTCACACTTATTTCGGATAGAGTAGTAATATCCGCGACTACCTTAACTTAATAACATTTATATAACATACGCATGGAACTGTTTTACCCAAAAAAGATGCGGGTAAATTAGGAATAAAAATGAAATTTAAACTAAATTGGCAAAAGCTTTGTAGTTTTTAGTTTTCTTTTTTTAAAAAAAAAAAAACAACAATTAGATATTTCAAATTGTTTGATTTTTAATAATTGATTATTTGAATTGAAATAATTCTGCAATTGCTGATTTTCTTTTAGAGCTCCATACACAGAGTAAGTACATCACTTTATACAATTACATTAAAATATGAATCGATTGAATATGAATCTTCCTTTAAATATATATTGTCTATAATAAATTGAAGTCCATTGAATATAAATCTTAATTTTTTTGATTTATAGTTTGCATAATTTAAAGGTAGTACTTATGATATCTATTAATTATTCTTGTATTTTGTAGAATCCAAATCACTTTTTCACTAATGAAATTTTTTACCCCGTAAAAACTTTTGAACTGCTTAGCATGCTCAGTGCAATGTTGTGTATGCTCAGAACTGTTAAGCGAAATTTACGTTTAGGAGTAATTAAATTATTGCATTTCCTTTTCAGGCAAGCAGTACTGACGAAATTTCTTGGGAAGACATGAATAACAACATTCTTGAAACTGTGACATTACTTATGGACTTATCCACTGCTAAAAGAGCCGATTTGTCTCTCTTACCCCCGTTAGAAAAATGGCAAAAGATGGCCATGGATGTTCAAACCTATGCACAAGACCCATCAGTCATACTCTATATTCTCTCCAATAAGCTCTTCTACGGATTCTGCACCATGTCAACACAGAGTGTCCCAAGCAATCTGCAGAGCTTTTTCCCTCCAGAAAAGGAAGCAATTCTGTACCGCGAACTGTGTTCCATGAGTGAACCCTCTTTTTCTTACAAGCTAGTTGATGAAACAGAAAAGCGAGTTCTGCCGAGAGTAAGAGGAAAAGAAATCGATTACGGATCAGCGGTGCAAGAAATCGGAAGTGCCTTGTTGAGAATGTCCCCAATCCGGTCCATCCTGGACGCGATATTTGATTTGGACTTATCGGCAGATTCAATGGAAAATGGGGATATTTCTTCAGATTCTAATTACGGTGAACACTCAAATGAATATGTAACCAAATCCAGAAGAAGGTATGATTGCATCACATAACGCAAATGTATATTACCTTTATTTATTTATTATTTTTATCCATACATATGTGAACTTTGGTGTTCATTATAAATACGGCTTATAAGTTTATGTCAATTTGAAGAAAAGATAAGGCAAGTTGGAGAAGGACTTCACAAAGTTACATTCAGGGTTACTGTTTGATTCAAACCATCACCTCTTACATCTGAAAGCCACAACACGGTATTTTAAAAGTAGTCTGAGCAGATTATTTAAAAAGTAAACCAGTTGTGCGCATAAACCCAAATTCTATTTTAAAAGTTATTGAGAGAAATTTGTCATATATATTTCAGAATTGAATCTGTAGTGGTTGACAAGTAAATTAGACAAACCAATAATATTCATAAATTAAACAAATTTTTAGACATATATTTGCTACCAATTTCTCATTTTTACTAGATTTTTTCTTAAATGACTCCTTCGTAACTTAGTTTATCTTCACAGTGGTCTGATCGGAGTACCTTTAAGAAACCGTGTGGAGGCTCTCATTAATAAGAGGCGTTGTTCAAACCCACTACAGAACTTTAGTGGAGTAGTGAAAGGCTCAACCTAGCATCCTTTTATTATGATGGTTTTTTATTTATTTATTTTTAAATGGCAACGTAAGTATTTAATTGTTAAATTTCTTTCACAAAAACAACACAAGATAGTCCAGTTAAAAAATATTTTTTAACTCTTCACTGACCGACGCCTATTTATTCGGCTTCCTGCCAGTGCCGGCCGATTACACTTTAATGAGCTATTGGTCGATTAACTATGATAATTATAATTTAACGTTAATGTTATGAAAACAAAATATTTCATTAACATTAAATCTATCAAATAACACGAGAAAGCGGTCATGCGAAAAGCACAAATATTCTCTTCCAACTGCCTAAACCAAAACAGAACCGGAATCAGAAAGGATTTACGGACGTGCTTAACCTATTAAACCTCTAGCCATCGGTAAAGAGTTAATAAGTCTGCAAACATAAATATTTATATTCAGTGCATCTTCAAAGCTAAATTATAGATGCCAATAGCAGAGACTTGATTCTACGTATGAACATAAATTTTGTAGTTATTGTTGTTGTCTCTTATCCTCTAATTGTCTGACGAAGACAGACAAGATCCAGTAGGTTGTTAACCCTCAAAACGTCGATTACAAGAAGTGGAAAAGCATATATGTCCTCCTTGGAAAGGCACAAGCAGTCGAGGATATGTTCAGCTGAGGCCTGCTGGGCTACACATTTAGAGCAGACTGCATAAGTCTTTCTTCCTTTAAGGTACGAGAGACTATTCGTGTGTCCTCTTGCCAGTCTGGAAATGGCTGTTTGAGATGCTCTATCACCTATATGAACAAGTTAAGAGCCCGGTTCCTTGGCCGCATACCAATGATGAGAGGGGGGGGGGTCCTCCACTTTTTTGATAGATGGCTTTTGATTTTGGACTGATACTCTGAAAAGGTAAGGGCTGAGGACGAAGATGTTAAATGACTACAGCCCTCCTTGGTCAAGCAATCCGCTTGTTCATTTCCAAAGATGTCAACGTGGGATGGTATCCACTGAAGATGAACGTCGTGGTGCTTTGAAATAAGTTTAAGTTTAAGAAGGATGGAGATGCTTGTTTTGTCTCCAACTTTAGTCCAGTTATGTAGGTGTTGAAGGGAGCTGCGACTGTCCGACAGGATCCAAAGATCTCCAAAGTCACTCTCGTTGATTATAGCATCGATGCCCTGTTCAATTGCGATTAATTCACTTCGAAAGACTGAAGCGAAATCAGGATTATGGAGACAGATGGAGTAATTTTGCCCATATTTTTCAAAGAAGACGCCGCTACCAGCTAGGTTTCCGAGTCCACTACCGTCTGTGTAAATTTTTACGGCTTCAAAATTTTGTAGTAAACATGTACAACAACGAGGCATGTACTATATAAGCAGTTTTTAAATCATTGCTATATTTGTTGTCTGATATTGATGCGATAGTCGCTTCCAAAGCTTATAACAGTATTACAGGACAGTTACGTCATCCAAATATGAATCTAGATACAACGCAGTTTATTTTCATGACAAGCAAAAGTAAGATAAATAGCTTTAATTTATTAACACACCATTTAAAGCTTAAACTTTTTAAAACAGAAGTTATAGATTGCAGAAAAAATATCCAGTTAGTTTAAGCTCAAATATAACTATGAAAGTTACACTCCTATAAATACTACAAAATAATTCGGAATAAAATGTGAATAAAAATGTTGTCTGTGTATACAAAACGAACTGGAAAATTTCGTGTTTTTATAATGTAATAAATACAAACGTATTCCACTTCACTCTGAATCGGAACATAAGGCTTCTATCATAGCTTTTCATTTCACTCTATTGGTGGCCAGATATTTTGCCTCTATCTATGCTTTTCCTATTGTTTTTAAATCGCTCACAATCGCCCTGCACCAAGTATTTTTAAGTCTTCCTCTTTTTCTATTGCCCTGAGGGTTCCAATAAAAATGTTGTTTTACTTTACATTTTTCAACTTTATGCGGAAAAAACCCATCCATTTCTATTTAAGCTTTTTAGTTTCCAGATCAATCGGTTTCTGTTTTGCTTTTCTGAAAATTTCTGCATTACAAGTTTTATAAAACCACTTGAGACGAAAGATTCTTCTTAAACAGTTGTTAATAAGTACCTGAATTATTTTTTCATGTTATTTTTTTATCGCAATACCATGTCTCTGATACATGTAGTAGGACAGATTTAACATTATTATGGAAAATTATATTTTCTATTTACTTTTTTATATTTTCGTTTTTCCAGAATTTATTGAAAATAGCGTAACTGTTTCGGGCTTTATTTTAATCAGTTTAGTATTTCTTCATAAGTTCCCCCTTTCTTGTTATTTTAATGTATTATTTCATACCATTTATCAGTAAAATTTTCCCGTGTTTTGCAATTTTAAAAAATGTACATTTCGAAGATAGTTTTTTTTTTAATATTTTATATATGCAATAAAATAATTGCGAAAACTTTCCTTTTTTTAAATTCCGATCTGACAAAAAAACATTTGGTAGTTATAGTTGTAGTTCATTTACGTTGCACTAGAGCTGCACAATGGGCTATTGGCGACGGTCTTGGAAACATACTGGATGATCATCCGAAGACATGCCATCACAATTTTCATCCTCTGCAGAGGGGATGGCACCTCCGCTTCGGTAGCCCAATGACCTGCATGTAAAGTCGAGGAGCACCTTACGGTAGAACAGTTTAACGAGGACTAACACCTTACACCCTCGATCCCTACGCAGACTGATCCAAGGGGTCACCCACCCGCGCACTGACAGCAGCCAGTGATGCTTGACTTCGGTGATCTGCCGGGAACCGTGTCTTAACTATCAGTCTACTGCGGGACGACCAATATTGATTATTCATGCAAATTTTTATTATTATTTTGCAGGATCATGACAGCAATAAAAAAGGCGTTCAGCATGGTGAACAGTTTGACGAATGAAGATCTTTCAGGTGTCATTCTGGGTAGTTCTGCGCCTGAATTATTACAAGAATTTTCATCGTTTATCCTTGAAACAGGTAATAAATGATAACTAAATGTTTGAAAAAAGTAATTCTCTGCTGTGGAATAATTTCTTTTCATTTTTGTTAAAATTTCTAACAAAAAGTACAAAAGGTTAAAGAAAAAGTGAACAACTATCAACATTTTACTAGATAAATTAAATTTTTTGGATTCTTTAAACAAAAATTAGCTATAACATGCGCTAAATCCGATATGACTGCCAATACGTGCTGAATCGTTAATGCTCAGGTCAGGTATTACAGAATTGAGAATTACTATTTAAGTTTGAGGGTTCGTATCCCGGAAACTATCAGTTTTCGGGCTTTGTGTCAATTACAACATTTGATAAGAAGGTATTGAACTACAACATATGAAATCTGAAATGAATTTGACAGAAAATTAATATCTATAGAATTTGTGCGGGATCCTTAATAAAAGGAAGAATCACCAATGAAATACTAATTTTGCTACCACTAGAAAAAGATTCTCTCAGTGTAGGAGAAAAAATGGCATTTCCGTTACAGCTTTAAGTCCGATCTTCTTTCAAGATTTTACGGGTTAGATATTTACCCGATAATACGAAACATAAAATAAGATTCTAAATTCAATAATATATTTTAAAACGCATGAATTACGTAAGGAAAACTTTTTGCAGTAGATCCAATTGCAGGAAATTTTTGAAACGAACTTAGATAATTTCACATATCTGATTTCAAATCTGCAATGATCTTCTCTCGACTAGCTACAGTTTTATGTAATTTAATTAATATATATATATATATATATATATATTCCTAACCAGGATTTTTTTCAAATTCCCCCAAGATAATACTGAGCCCCACCCCCCTCTTCCTGCTTACTACTAAGAAAGGATTTGTACGAGGAAGGCGATAATATGTTCGTTATGGGATATGTTCTTAAGAATTACGTTTTGCCTTAAGCGTAACTTTCAAAAGAGAAGGCAAATGCATATCAAAACACGTTCTTTATAAACTTACACTGCAAAGAAAAAACGACCACCCTAAGTAACTTTTGATCTAAAGAACGTTAAATAATAAGTCCTTAATAACTTCTAGAACGTCTTAATGGTTTCAGGGGGTACTTTCAAATATGCAAACTAATTATTGCAGACTATATTTCAGTTTACTAAATCAGCCAGAAAAACTTACTTTTTCTGAATTCTTACATACCTTTATTTGCGGTGAATTCAGATTTCTATCCCCAAAAATATATAGGGCAGCTGCAATCTGGAAAATATGGTCCCAATAGTTTAATCAGGAGAGCGGAATAAAGTTTGGTACCCTTAATGTTAATTTGTCTTTTCCCGTATTTAGCCATATCTCAAGAACTTTTTAAGCGAATTGAATAATTTTACAGACAATTATAAAATTCGTTTTTCTAAAGTTAATTCCATGCAAAAAATATTTTAGTAACTATTATTTTTCATTATTTTGTTTAATAATAGTTGAAAAAAAACTTGAATTATAAGGTATACAATTTCCATACCCTCCAACTTATGAAGATTTTGAAAATAATTCTTTCTAGTGGTAGCGAACCAAAGTAGAAATTTTTAAAGCAAATGGATCTCTCATCATGATTATAAAAACTCATAAGAATCTAGCCA
>NC_092209.1:17070412-17075802 GCF_043381705.1 Parasteatoda tepidariorum | reverse complement strand
TTGAAATGTTAATTAAGGTGTCCACTTACATATTCGGTTAATAATTTTTATTTGTTTAAACAAAATTACTTTGTTACAATATAATATTCTAATACCAAAAAAAGTACTTACGTAACGTGAAAATATCTTTTGTGATGTAACCCTTTCAAAAGTACATAAAAATGATTGGCAGCAGGGGTGTACATGTAGATTTATTAAATACACCTTGTGCGCCACCTAGGAACCAAATCTAGAACCCGACACTCGAAATTTTTGCTCTGTTACAATCGTACCCTGTTACAAATGACCCCACTCTCCCCTACTGTTAAACCAGGATGTTTTAAATTATTAGAAATTTAGACACAAAATGTTGCTGAATTTCAGCTAATTTTTAAATAGCATTAATGGCCTCCTGCACTGTGATATACCTGAATAAAGCTTATTATTTGTGTGTAATGGTAGGATAAAACACTCGTGTAATGTATTAAATCAAGAATAAAAATTTAAAATGCGTTCTTTGCTAACACTGAAAAACATTTCCCTTGAAAGCAAAGCAATTCCAGTGATCAACAAACGTAGGAGTGGTAAAAACTCAATTCGTTTTTATTTATTTACGTAATTATTCAATCCTAATTAACACAATGTAAATTATTAATATTTAAAACAAAATAATTGGTTGATCGTATTGACTTTCAATTGAAAAGCTTAAAAAATATGCTGGAAAAAATTGCTAATAACACGTTGAATGGTCACGCTAATTTTACATGGCTTGCTCGTCTGGCCAAAGGGTAAATAATTACACACTGAATTTACAAATATTAGATTTTGCTAGTTATTTAAAGAGTTTTGCATGACATAGCATGAAAAAGTGGTGAATACTATAATCTAACGAATTGTTTAGAAATAGTGGTAAATAAAAATCTACTAAATTGAATTTATTAAACCAATAATCACAATAATAAACTACCACTTGAAAATATTTATTCGCCGTCCGGAGCAAGTTGGCATCTCTGTGTATATAAATAAAAGTATTTTTGCATGTTTTATACAGCATTAATTTCTTCAAACCATTTTAGTAATGATAATAATAATAAAAAAATTTACTCGATTTATGTGTTTCTAATAATCTTGGCTTCGCCGGTCACCGGTGACCCCCTTGACGCTACAAACAAACTCAGTGCTGGTCACCAGTGACCTCCATAGCATTCATTGTGTTAAACCAGAATGTTGTAAATTAGTAGACACAAAATGTTGCTGAATTTCAGCTAATTTTTAAATAGCATTAATTGCCTCATTCACCGTGATATACCTGGAAGAAAGTTCATTATTTGTGTGTATTTGCAGGATAAAACACTCATCTAATTTATGAAATCAAGAATTAAAATTTAAAATATATTCTTTGCTGGCACTAAAAAACATTTCCCCTGAAAGCAGAGCAGTTCCAGTGATCTACAAATGTAGGAATGGTCAAAACTCAATTCACTTTTATTTATGCAATTATTCAAACGTAATTACCGCAATGTAAATTATTAATATTTAAAACGAAATAATTGGTTGATGGCATTGACCTTCAATTGAAAAATATGCCAAAAAAAGTTGCTAATTTTTTTATCTTTTAATAGATTTTCGAATTTTATAAGTCACCACTTTTTACATTTTTTAGTGACTTACGGCATCGCTTCAAATCGGGGAAATTTACATTAAATAGTTTCTACTGCATATATTTATTATCAAGGATGCCAACTGCTCCGCTTTCTACCAATGTTATAATAAATGAAAAATACTGAACTAAAATAACTTGAATCTTGTTACCACAAGAAAATATTTTTTTTACGAAGCGGAGCAAATTTGCATCTTTGCCTATACCTACACAAATTCTTTAACTGTGCACCAGCACTGATGAGTGGAGGTTTCACTTTAACCCGTTTTGTCCCGAATTTATATATTGAAATGATACAAAAAGAGGTTTTATGGAAAAAGAGGTATAATATATTATCGAAATTAATTGGTTTTTCCACTCTTAGGGCATTCAAAAAGTCTTTGATTGATCAAAAAGTACTTGCTCCTTATAATTCCGGATCTAATCAGAAATAACTAAATCATTGTGGTATCTGAGGATCTTTTAATTCACCCAGATGAATGAAAATGCTGAAAAAAGTTTCCCACCACAATGAATGTCCTTGAAAAAAGGAACTGTCCTATATCTAGGACACTGGGCGTTAACCGGTTAAAGTGCCTAAGCAGATAAGAATTTTGACGATTGTTTAATTCCTCTGTTCCGGAGGCCAGTTCTCCTGGAACAATATCGATTAAATTTGAATCAAGTGATTAAGATCACACCTCTTAAGGAACTAAGTATTAAATCTTTACAATTTTAACATTTAGAGTGGTAGCTGTTTTCTGCTGATTAATTTAGTAAACTGAATTTACTTCTCGAGGAAAAAAAAAACAATTAAGTGGCCGACAGACAGATTTTTTGAATTATTATTATTTTTCACATTTTGTTAAAAAATTATAACACTCAGTAAGAATTATTCATCCGTTTTGCAGGTGGCAAGGTTGATTTAAAACATTTTTTCAAGAATGGTAACGAAGGGAGCAAGTTGCTGTTGACCCTCTTTCAAAGTAATCCAGAAAAACAAAGACT
This sequence comes from Parasteatoda tepidariorum, assembly GCF_043381705.1. NCBI lineage: Eukaryota > Metazoa > Arthropoda > Arachnida > Araneae > Theridiidae > Parasteatoda > Parasteatoda tepidariorum. Next base: position 17,073,176 of record NC_092209.1, on the reverse strand, counting down.
TGAGAGATATGTTAAAGTCTTGGTATGTATAATGTTTTCTTCACATTTCCTATCCCTAATACGATCCAGTGGTACAATAAAATACTAGTTAAAGTGGCAACATAATTTATAAAATAAAATTTGATCTTTGCTTTTAAAGTTATATCTTAACTCGCTAACTAAAATACATAAATACAAAGTGACAATTTGAAGAATTTCTAAATCAATGAAAATTCCACTTGTTTTGATGATTAGTTTACGAAAACAGATGAGTGTACGAGGTCTGCCAATCACAGGAAGCTGTGTTAAAAAATCGAAAGCAGACGGATGCTACGCCGTGGTTAAACTCAAGGTTCTTAAAAAAGGATTTTTGGGTTATTGGGAGGAAAACCAAAACATTTTAAACAATGTTGCGTAACTACCACTGCAATTATTAATCTACTATTATAAAAAAAATGCTAACTCAATAATTGCTTGACATTTCTAGGTAAATTATTGTTGGCATTGTCGTTTAATATTTTCCACCTAGACATATTTCATACTGATCCGAGCCTGAGCTTATACTGTCTATTATAAATAGGACCAACGACGTATGTTTCACGTCACACTTTGCGCATAACTGCGTAAACAAAACGAAATTTTTTTTCGACCACCAAGTTCAAATCCTCCACTTTCAATAAGAGTTTTGAGCCCCCTATATTTTATTAGTTTTCTTTTTCTTAAAAGTCGATAAAAAAGATACTCTTTGTTAAGAAATTTATATATTAATAATGAGGTACGGTTTGTATATATCAGAAACCATACCACACTTATAGATTAATTTATTTGCAATGGTTTAATTATTTGCAATGGTTTAATTTCCCCCCATCCCAGAATATTGGAAATAGACATTTTTCTCCTCTATTTAAGCCTAGTTTGTGAAAAATCTTTATGTGGATTCTATAAAAAAATTGGAAATCAGCTCACCAAACAATATAAAAATCAGTCCGTACATTGCAATCACTTTTTTTTCCTCTCAAATTGTATAGACCTGTTTAATTAAACCAAATGATAAGAAAAAATGTAATTTTTTTGTCATGTGATTTCTAAAACTCACATGCTTAGTTAAATTGGACAATCGATTTTTAACCCACATGTGGTTTAGTTAATTGGTTGTGTGTATATCCAATATTTTACAAGTTGGTTGTGTGTATATCCAATATTTTACAAGTTGGAAGTGTGTATATCCAATATTTTACAAGTTGGAAGTGTGTATATCCAATATTTCTCTACCGAAGTACATCGAAAAACCGGTTTTGCTATGCGGAGAAGATTGTAGGTTAAAATACGACTTTTGTGTGGAGTACAGTTAGTGGGTTAACCCTTTCAATACGGCAAAAAATCAGACCGAGTGCTCCCCATTGACGGGATCAGTTATTTCTCCTCCAAGCGATTATTAGATTGAATAGCTTTTATGCCTAGAAAGTTAAAGATCTTGGAGACGCATAAACGTCCCCATAACAGCACAACATAAATAACAATTATTTCACAAGCTTCATTGATGGGACAGCATATGTCCCGCCGTAAGACAAAAGCATCTAAATCCCGGGACAGAGTATGTCCCGGCCGGAATTCTAGAGTCAATAACTCATTTTTATTGACATTTTACTTACCATTTTGATGATTATTTTAGGCAACGTCTTTTTTTTATTAACATTTTCATGCACATTTGTGTTAACATTTTTATTAACATATTTATTTATAAACACATTTCGAAATTAACTGTTATAAAATAAGAAAGGTAAAAAATTGAAAAATTTGAAAGTAGTGGAGGAACAACAGTATCTGAAGTTTGGATTTCTTGAGGGTGTGGTAGGGCTGGAAACTATTGCACAGTGCTACTATGTTGCAAGAGGTGCACACTATTTTCGAGCGTGCCTCTTTATTCACTTTTACGCACCATGCACATCAATTGCGCGTTTTTCCTTCAATTGGGAAATGGTTTAAAACATTGAAAAGTCTCATTGTTGATGATGATGATATAGTTTTGGAGGAAGAGGGCCTTCGCTTGTTCGCATTTCCAAATGTTCTTTCTTTCCATTTTTATACTTTTGCTCGTACATTGGGCAGTGTAAATGAATAAGCTTTTGTGAAAGATCTTGAAGTAAGAATACACTTTGGTGGCTTCGTTGCCAATAGAGAAATTTGTTTGGCTCTTGATGTAACTAACTAGTGGCATTCGTAGTGCAAAGTTAGTTGGATAGGACCATGAAAATGACGGTGGATTCTAGTTCTGGGGCTCAACTTCATCATCAAACAAATCATTATGATTGGGTGACACGACTTCATTGCCGGTCTCCTCTACACTGTTTTCAAAAGGCTCTCTAATATTAGCGAGCTGTCCCAACTTGTTTTCAGTTTAAATTCTCTTTTGACTCATTTCGACCCTTTTTCAGAAATGGTAGGAATCACATAAATCTCGGTGGGCTGCCGCGAAGCGGCATTAACCGATTCAACTGTAGTTATAAATCCATGATGGACCCTTTTTCAGAGGAAGGAGCCTTCGAATTGTTTAGAAATAGTGGTGGTTGAAAACCTAATAAATTGAATTTATTAAAACAATAATCACAGTTAATAAACTACCACTCGAAAATATTTATTCGCTGTCCGGAGCAAGTTGTCGCTTGCTTGATTAGATCTGGAATGATTGACGTGAGAAATTCATGGACTCAGAACGATGAGACCTTAAATCGGTTTGGAGCCCAAAGTGGGCGTTATTTTCTGTCCTAGATATTTTTCAGTAACT
>NC_092209.1:17012470-17070388 GCF_043381705.1 Parasteatoda tepidariorum | reverse complement strand
CTTGTTCGCATTTCCAAATGTTCTTTCTTTCCATTTTTATACTTTTGCTCGTACATTGGGCAGTGTAAATGAATAAGCTTTTGTGAAAGATCTTGAAGTAAGAATACACTTTGGTGGCTTCGTTGCCAATAGAGAAATTTGTTTGGCTCTTGATGTAACTAACTAATGGCATTCGTGGTGCAAAGTTAGTTGGATAGGACCATGAAAATGACGGTGGATTCTAGTTCTAGAGCTCAACTTCATCATCAAACAAATCATTATGATTGGGTGACACGACTTCATTGCCGGTCTCCTCTACAGTGTTTTCAAAAGGCTCACTGATATAAGCGAGCTGTCCCAACTTGTTTTCAGTTTAAATTCTCTTTTGACTCATTTCGACCCTTTTTCAGAAATGGTAGAATGGTAGAAATCACATAAATCTCGGTGCGCTGCCGCGAAGCGGCATTAACCGACTCAACTGTTGTTATAAATCGATGATGGACCCTTTTTCAGAGGAAGGAGCCTTCGAATTGTTTAGAAATAGTGTTGGTTGAAAACCTAATAAATTGAATTTATTAAAACAATAATCACAGTTAATAAACTACCACTCGAAAATATTTATTCACTGTCCGGAGCAAGTCGTCGCTTGCTTGATTAGATATGGAATGATTGACGTGAGAAATTCAAGGACTCAGAACGATGGGACGGCCTTAAAATCGGTTTGGAGACCAAAGTGGGCGTTATTTTCTGTCCTAGATATTTTTCAGTAACTGGGACATATGTTGTCCCTGCAGTAATATCAAAAATTTACCAGAATGGGACAGCACATGTCCCGTCCTGTGCGAAAGGGTTAAAGTATACTCCGACCACTGCTTTGAAAAAAAACTGAAGATGTTCTTTTCTTCTTTTAATATTTCATAGTGACATAGCATTAAGGAAAATGTAACTAATTTTTCTGTCTTTCTTTCTGTATTTTAAATTGTAACCATTGTATTTTCGCATTTTTTTAATTTACTTATATTGTCTTTCAAAATAAAAGTTTAATTTAATTTTTCTTTTTATTTCAGAAATCATTTTTTACCAAACCCGATAATTATGAAACATTGAAGACATTATGTGATATTTACAGAGACAAGCAAAAATCAAAAGTTTCACAAGAAACCGTCAATACGGTTTTCGAAATGATGTGCATAGATTCCCCTCGCAAGTGGTCAATTAAACTACTAATGACTCCCATGAACAACTTTTCAGAACTCTGGTATCAGGTAAAAGAAGAAGAAAATTTCATTCCATTTACATGGGAACATGTCTTATCTTATGTACTACGATATTTAATATTCCGGTTGATTATAAAATTAATGTATGATTGACTACAAAAACATTAATGATATTACAATGTTTGTTGCTTCAAATTTATTATATTCACCTCAAAGAGCAAAATTTTTGCAACTTAGGCGTAGAATGATTTAAACGATCCAATTTAAAAAGAGAAATATAAAATTTATGAAGCTCACCTTCATAAATTTTCTACAAGAAACCGTCAATACGGTTTTCGAATTAATGTGTATATATCTTCCTCGAAAGTGGTCAATGAAAGTGTTATTCCTGTTGATTTACGTCACGCTAGAGCTACGCAATGGACTATGGACGACGGTCTGGGAAGCATCTTTGAGGATGATCCCAAGATATGCCATCACACATTTTGATCCTCTCAGGAGGGGATGGCAACCCCTGCTTCTTTAGATTGATGACCTGCACTCGAAGTGGAGCACTTTACGGTAGAACAGTTTAACGAAGACCAATATCGCACACCCTTCGGACTATCGCTGGCTGATCAAAGTGGTCACCCACTCGCACAGTGATCGTAGCCAGTAAATGCATGCTTTCGGGGATCTGCTGCGAAACTTGTCTTTAAACGATCAGGACGAAAATATTATTGACTCCAATGAACACATTTACAGAACTCTGGTATCAATTTAGATTTTAAAAAAATTCATTTAATTTACAGGAAACGATCTCTAATGTACTACGATTCTTAATTTTCCAGTTGATTGCAGAATAAATGTCTGGCAATATAGAAAAAAAAACGCTTATAATCTTACAATTTTTTAATACTTTGAATTTAATATATATTCGACAAAAAGAGCCAAATTTCACATCTTAAGAGTAGAATAATTTTACAAACCAATTTAAAAAGGGAAGAGCTAAAATATTTGTGCTTTTCCCTAATCTAAGCACTATGGTGCTTTGATAGGGTCTCTTGACCAGTCATCCATTTAACCTAATACATTTATTACCTTTGTCTTCTGGATTGGGTTCAAAATTACAAGGCTACGTAGTTGAACATTAGCAGTCGTAAACCCAAACATTGGGTCGGCTGTTCAAGGACGGTTATAAAATACCATATATATAACACTTTTTCGACCCCCAGACACCCAGTTTCGAATCTTAGCGATGACTGATCAATTCGAATTCTGCTCTCCTCTCGCACCGACCACAGTGCTGACGTAACGATATCTCAGTGGTTAACAGATCATGAGTTACAGTCTCCTTGTCTTGGGTGTCAGGCAGTTAACCTCAGCACTTAACCGTCTCCTTTTCTTGAGCAGTTAACCTCAGCACATAACGCAAATGCGGGTTAGTTCCATTGAAATATCCTCCACGCGAGGGTTAGTTTTTCCTAATGCTTGATCCAGGAGTTCCCTTCCCTTCTGGATTAATTCAAAGACTACGTTGCCGCAGAATCAAAACTAGGTTAATTGTTCAACGCCAGTTATAAAAAGAAATAAGATACTATTAGTTGTTGAACCTCAATAACATGCATTATAGCACACTGGGGTTGGACAAAATTAGTACGCTTCTATAGTAACTGTATGTAAACAATCTTTTCTTTACCTGCAAATATTTTAGAAGATTTTACATGGTAAAACAGTTGACCCAATTTGAACGAAGCTCTTTTCATTTTTGAAGATCTTGGAAATAATGTCGTTTTTACCTACGCAAAGGTTGCATGGACCAAAATGAGTGCATAAAATTAACAACTATTTTTCCTTTTTCAATACCATTATAGAAAAAGAAAAACATTCTAGCATAAATATTGCAATCCTATTTAGTTATTTCAAAGATTTAAATATTAAAGCTAACAATATGACATCACTCATTTTTGTCGATCCAAACTTTGCTTGGATAAAAGTGACATCATTTCTAAAAGCTTCAAGCATGTTTATGCCAGCAATTTTGTCACGTAAATTCGTCCAAATTATTTGATTCTAAAGAAAAGAGAGTAAGCAAAGAAGTGTTTCCATAATTTTGCCCAACCCTATACGATAGATACTATAGTTCAAGTTAAATGAAAACATCATTCAATTTAACACTTCATTGCAGAAAACTTAGGCGTTATTACTGCTCAAGGTGATAACTTTAAGGTTCAATTTTAAACTCCTTTTTCAGTAAGTGTATTTATACTTCGGGGGAATGGATAGAATTAAATATTCAAATTGTTTTGTCAAAAATTCTAAAAAATTGTTTATTTTTTCAAGCACTTCAAATATTGATACGGTTTTTTTTACGTTCCTTGCAGATTGATGAATTACTGTCTGAGGACATCAAAAACCAGACGCGTGAAGACTATTTCAAAGAAAGAAAGGAAGACATGTGGACGTCTATCGAAAACATTTTAAAATCTGGAATACACTTGAATGACGTGTCAAGTGTTCAATCACCGCAATTTTATTTTTCCCTCTTAAAATCAGTGATAAGGAATTTAGATGAAAGTGGGATGAATCTTACCATGTGAGTATACAATATTCTTTATCAATATCAGTACACAACACGAACGAGGTGGAACCGCTTAACTGTTTGTGTTTGATTGTTTATGTTTGCCTCATAAGTAAGATAATCTCCGAAACTAGGAAAGAGTTTCAACCGGTTCTATGACGTAGCAAACTCTGCTTTGCGTATGTTTCAGACAGGTAATACCTTTCAATACGATTCAAAACCGATTTTTGTTTATGTTCAAGCAAAAAAGAGAACCTTATGAGGATATTTTACGCTTTAGTTTTATGATCGGTCAACATAATTAACTTAGCTACGTCTCAAAATTTAAATTTATCTAGTTGTCCGTTCAAGGGCTTGGCCAATATAATGATGAGCCATATTTTTCAAACAGTCCAGGAAAGTATTTCTGGGAACGTTTTTTGGTGAAGAGATGTCAGTGTAATTTACGCTGTAATTTATTAGAAATGCTATAAACAATACCATGGAACAGTTAGCCATAAAGATATAGCCTAGGAAAATGCGAAACTTATCACTATAATGTGATAAATCCTTCAATTGCTCTCTTAAAAAAATTCTTTTAACATTTCTCCAGAACAACAAATTTCAATTGAAAATTTCAATCAGATAGGACATAGTGCGACCTTAAACAGCGCATTCTAAGTGAAGTGACATACTTTACCTCCTTGTTTAAAGAATAGTAGTTGCTATACGTTTAAAAGCTATGAGTTTTATATTTCTACTGGTCTGAACAAGGATTCGTACACAGTTCTTTATTCAGTTCTTTCACTGTTCTTTCAGTACTATCTGCCCTTATTATTTGAGCAACGTTGGTTCACCTAATATGGTGCTCCTGAGAGAGCACTCAACAAATCTGCTCTATTGATACCTGAAAGACGAGTGTTAATCGGGTGGTCATATGGAAAAAAAAAGCATTTCATTGAGAACTAATTTATGTAACATAAGTTCTTACTATTCTAAATTTTAAAGTATTCATCATTATTTATTTTTCTTAGAAAAAAACAGTCCTATACATTTATTTTAACTATTGAAAATTTTTTCGGTGGATAGATTTTTTAATCTTCCCAAAAACAACCTATAATGAAATGATTTTCGAACTAGTTTTTTTTCTCTTTTTCGCCTTTGTATATATATATAAACTTTCAGGTCGTAGTATTCAACGATTTTTAACGATAATAAGTCTGACAGGTCTAGCAAGATCATTATGAATGAAAAAAGACTGCTAGTATCATCAGATACTCAGTTCTTCATTCAAGTCAATTCTTCACCGATTCAAAAAAATAAAATATATTTTTGAAACATACAGTTATAACAAAAGCAAAGTGAAATAAGTGGTACTTTGCTAGAAGTTGTAAAGATTTCATATAGAGTTTTCGTCCTCAGATACAAGAGTCAACAGCAGATAGCTAATAAAATCAACAAAATACAATGTTTAATTGGGTTGGGTTCGAAAAAAGGCATTCAGATCTAATTTGCCATAATCCAAAACCAGATATACTTTTTGCTCAATAAAATTTATGAGTTATTCCAGGACTTAAAGCTAATCTTAAAAGGCTCTTCTGTCCTGTAAAATAAGGCTGTTAAGCAAAAAGAAAAGAAAAAAAAACGTTATTTTTAGAACTGTTACATACCTGCCAACATTCACTCTTTTCGAGAATGGATTTTCCATGTGGTAGTATAACAATTACCGAAAAACTTTCTTCCTCAAAAATATATTTACAGAGATGCCAACTGCTCCGGACGCTCCTAAATAATTAAAAAAACGGTAAATAACTTCAAAGTAAGTTTTGCAAATATTTGACTATTTTTTATTGCTTTTTAAACGGTATAACATGACTTAAGTATTATAACGTGGTGAATTATATAAGCCTACGAATTATTTAGAAATAGTGGTGGATGAAAATCTACTAAATTGAATTTATTAAACCAAGAATCACAATTGATCAACTACCACATTAAAATATATATTTGCTGTCCGGAGCAAGTTGGCATCTCTGCATTTAAATTTTCATTTGATAGAAATTCACTATCGCAACGCATACCTGCCAATTCTTCCGGATTTTCCGGAAGATTTCATTTTCATATTTAAAGTGGTAGTAAATATATACTTTTTTCTCTTTTATGAACTTAATTTTTAAATGATTTTGATCACCACTATTCTTACAAAAATGAAGCACATATATCAATATGCGTTACTATCATGGTTGTCAACTTAAGTTTTTTCAAATGCAACGTATTTGTTTGCTTAAAATTGAAGTNACTGTTACATACCTGCCAACATTCACTTTTTTCGAGAATGGATTTTCCATGTGGTAGTATAACAATTGCCGAAAAACTTTCTTCCTCAAAAATATATTTATATTTTAAATTGGTTGAAATTTGCTATCGTAACGACTCATATGCTTTTATATATTTGTTGTAATTATTTATGTGTAGTGGTGGTCAAACTGATTTTAAAATTATTATTATAATTCAAAAATTTTAGTGAAATAGCATGAATTTCGCTATGAAAATAAAATCTTCCAGGAAAACCGGAAGAGTTGGCAGCTATGCTGTTAGAAGTTAGTAACAATTATCCGTGACTGTTAGGTTTTGTTCGGTTTTTATAATCATCTTGTGTACTTCTTATGAAAATGGCATGCTTCCATGCCAATTACGAATACCCTCTCTTATAAATTAGAAACATTTTGTAAGTTCTCACAAACAGTTGTGTCATTTTTATTTTCTATATTATAGTATAAAACAAGTTCTTGTTATTAACTGGATGATTTGACCACGTTTTTAAAGCTATCAGGTGTTCATTTTTAAATTATTACCCAAACTCAAACGTTAGCGTAAACTGAACATACCAGATTTATAATCTTTAAATATTAGGTTTACTGAAAAGTTTATCTGGAAAAACACCCACTTACATTTACAGCAATGCAAAATGTTATTTTATAAAAGAAGGTAGTAGGGTATTTACCCTTTAACTTGATGATTTTTTCCCAGGTAAAGAGACACAGCATATAAGTAGAGCCCTGAATTAGACAGGCCGACTTATCATTTATTGTTTGAGCAAAGAGCTAACATAAGCACAGCGAACAAATATTTTCAAGTGGTAGTTTGTTAATTGTAATTCTTGGTTTAATAAGTTCGATTTAGTAGATTTTAATCCACCACTATTTCTAAACAATGCGTAGGCTTATATAATTCACCACTTTTTAGTACTATCTCATGCTTTGCATTTTTAATAGCAAGCAAATATTGTCAACTATTTGCGAAATTTACTAGTAGTTATTTTCCGTTTTTTAAATTGCTTTGGCGTGTCCGCAGCAGTTGGCATCTCTGTAATAACATAACGAATACTAAAATACTTGTTTGCTCCAATATTGTTTGATAGGTCAGCTCTGATAGTATAGGAGCCTTACATATAAGGCGCAAAAGCGTCTGAACATACCTATTCAAACTTGTAACGAACGTATCCGATCGAACAAAGTGCTGAGTCTGATATAAACATTTAAGGATAAACGCCTTACCACTTTTTTAAGGCACTTTCTCCATCCTTGTAGAATAGAATGAGATGTGTTCTCTTTCGCAGACAGAACTTTCCTGTCGAATTACTATCCAGTGGTGCCAACTGCTCCGCTTTCTGCAAAAGTTTTAATTAAATTGGTTGGGAGAATAACATTCAAATTTTTTTACTGTTTGAGCCGTGGTTGCTCAGGTGCTTCACGGTACGCACCCCTTTATGTTAGAAGATAAGATACAGTTGCAAGGAATCGATTCGTTTAACCAAACAGTTCTTTTTTATCTTTAAAGATATGAAACAGCTCAAATGAATCGAATAACCAACTCTAAGAATCATTTAAACAATTCAATGAATCAAATGCAATGTTAAAGTGTAGGAAAACGACTCAGAGTCGATTGGAAGCATAAATCAACTCCTTGAACCGATATTAATGCAGTACAAAACGGCTTAAAATAATCAATTCATTTAACTCAGACAATTCTTTAAGAGCCGTGATGGCCCAGAGGGTAGAGCACTCGCTTTCCAATTAAGTGAACCGGGTTCGAATCCCAGCAATGGCTGGTCGATGCGAATTCCGCATCCGGCTCTCACCGAACACAGTGACAGCGTAAAATATCCTCAGTGGTAGGCGGATCATGGGTTAGAGTCTCCTTGCTGTCTGGCAAACCATGAGAGGTTTTCCTCTCCATGTAACGCAAATGCGGGTTAGTTTCATCAAAAAGTCCTCCATGAACGCAAATTTCTCCCAATACTTGATACAGGAGTTCCCCTGTCTTCTAGATTGGGTTCAAAATTACCAGGCTACCAGGGTTGAAAGCGAGACGGAAAAGAGGAAAGGCTGGTAGTAAGACCATTTCAGTTATGAACAGTTTTCGGGAGGAGTTAACTTATTCTTTTTAAAACTATTCAACAATATCTATTTTATCCTTGAAAAATGATTAGTTTTATTTATAGACTAAGAAATCTTGATAGTTGCAGATATTTTATTTGTTCCTAAAAAATTGCTAAAATGAAATTTCTTTCGTACCAGTTTTTGCAATTTTCCGTCTTGCTATATAAGGGCTTTCAGCCATGCATGAACATTAGTTAAGGGCCATTTAGGCCTCAGATGCCCAGTTCTAAAACAACGAACGAACGAATGAACATTAGTAGTCGTCAATCCAAGTTTGAGTCAGCTTCAACGACGGCTATAAAGTAAAAAATAGAATAAAAATTGGTAGTGAACTAAATTACTAAAAAAGAAAAATACTTTACTAAAAATAATTTTAACTTCATTGCCACTGAAAAATACTTTTTTTACAAAGCACAGGAAATAAATTAAATTTTTTAAAGTAAAACTTTTATTACGATTAGAGAAAATATCGATAAAGTTCAGATTTCATATTATTTGAAATTGCCTCCCCATAATAAAGCCCTCCCACCGAGCTTACCAGTGCTAATAGTAATTTCGAATATTACTTATTCTATTTATTTATGGTATGGATTTAAATGTTTTTTATCTGAAGTAACTGTGTATAACTTAAAATGACATTATGCTTCTCTTCTAGACCAGGTATTGGTTGCTTTACAAGAACTAAACAACATGCTATACAGAATTCAACTCACAAACTGCTCAGATCTATTCCTGGTAAGTAAATTCACTTTTATTGTTAGCAATTTAAAATTCTAATAATTTCATATCTTAAAATAGTTGCTCTAGTTCTATATTATTCAAATAAAAATTGTATGCAAAATAATTTTAACCTTTTGCACTTCACTGTCATATCTATGTCACACCTATAAGGTGACATCAAAAGTCACCACTTTGTAGAATAAATTAATTGTACAGTGCGCAAATAAATAAATAAATGGATCACCCTGAATAACCTTTGATATAACAATCGGATCTTCGCGTTCTATGACTCAATCGTAATGCTTAGAGGGGGTGACCTCCTATATGCTAATTAATTAGTGCAGACGATTTTCTTTAAGTTGCGAAATCAGACACAAAAACTTACTCTCTCTCAATAAACATACTTTTTTTCCGATGGGTTTGGATTACTGATCCCCAAAATATAGGTAATAGCTGCAACCTGAGAAATATGATCCCTATAGTTTGATCAGGAGAGCGATACAAAATTTGGACCTCTTAATGCTAATTTTACTTTTTGTGTATTTCACCATATCTCGAGAACTTTTTCAGCGAAAATGAAAATGCACAAAATTATAAAATTCTTTTATCTGAAGAAAATTTCATGCGAAAAACATCTTTCAGCAAATAATTTTTTTTTTTATGTTATATATTATATTTTTTTCTTGTAGATGCAGAATTCTTAACATGCGGTCTACTAAATAAAAACATCAGCAGCTTTTATAGATGGTTCTCTCATTCCTCAGGCTTAAAGAATACGATACAGCAAGTAAGGTCGTTTAGCTACCTCTTAACTCTTAGTCAATGTCTGCTCATTAATAATAATAATTACAATACGAAAATTAGATATAGATTATTGATGAGGATGAATATCATCTGGTCTGTTGTCGCGTCCTGATTTCATCAAATTTTACACTTTTTTTTTCAGAGTGCAATTTTCCACACAACCAAAATTTGAATAATAGGATTTTCAATATTCCGTCAAAAATATTCAAGTGGGTGTAAACTAATAATTTTAGAGATGCCAACTGCTTCGCTTTCTGCGAAACTTTTCATAAATTAGTAGTAGCCGTGTTGGTTCAGGCATCACCTCCTCCATCAGAAAGCCTCCACGCGGGATTTTATTAGTAGTCTACTCAGATTATTTAAAAAGTGAACCAGTTATGCGCATGAAGCCAAATTCTATTTTAAAAGTACTCATACTCATATGTGATGGTTATCTTAGCATCAGCCCCGCTAAGGGCTCTAACTAATTTATCTGAGTGGAAATAAATAATAAATCACCGAAGCGCAACTGAGAGGTGAAAGTTGGGGTTCAGTATCTTTTACTGAGAGAAAATTAAAATGAAGTAGTGTGATTGAACAAACAAGTTTAAGAGAGAGAAGAGGTTTTGTGGCAGACTGCCTCGCCTCAATTCGAGGTATTACCCCCGAGCTTCTCAGGTGCACAGTAGCCACATAGCCTTAGAGAAAAGGAGAAATACATAATAAATGCGCAAAATTATTTACAAGTATTTACAGCTATATACAAAATTTACGGGACAAAACTCCGTCGGACAGGAAAAAGGCGGTTGTCGGGCTATATTTTATGTTGTCTTTGATGAGCTCAAAATCAAAATTTTTAAAGTAACTGCACGTATGACAAGAGAGTGCATCTCTGAAGAAACTTGCACATAGTTCAGCTATGTGCTCATCTATTTTGTTGATTTTTAACTTTCGTCTTAGATCTTTCATTCTCATGGATCTGGGGGCTCCAGTGATATATCTGAGGAATTTATTTTGAGTAATCTCCAGTTTCTTTTTTTTGAGTAACAGTGGTTGTGCTCCATGCAGGGGCTGCGTAGCTGATGATCTGTCGAATGCATTGGAGGTTATTTTAAAAGTACTTGAGAGAAATTTATCATGCATATTTGAGAATTGAATCTGTAGTGGTTGACAAGTAAATAGGACAAACCAATCATATTCATAAATTAAAAAATTTTTAGGCATATATTTACTACCACTTTCTAATTTTATTAGATTTTCTATTAAATGGCTCTTTCGTTAACTGGTTTACCTTCATAGTGGTCTGATCTGCGTATAAAAAACCGTGTAGAGGCTTTCAGTTATAGGAGGCGTTGGTTCAAGGGATAGGGCCCTGTCTTCTGATTGTTGCTAGCTTCCAGGTTCGAATCTTATCAATGGCTGGACGATATGAATTCTGTTCTCAGCTTCATCGACCTCGGTGTTGACCTTTTGAATTATTTACTAGTTGTCCTCTTTGAAAAAAAAAATTTTTCAGGAGTATTTATTAATCAGGGCAAATAATACTAAGTTTTCGCATCAATGCGAGCATGTTTAATGTAACAAAATTGTCTTTGCCTTCACTTCGATTTTAGTAAAACTAATATACATTACAGTTTAGAGTATACTTATCTGATTTTTGTTTTAAATTAAATAATCATAAATAAAATAAGGAAAGGAATTATAAGCCCCTCCCTCTAATAAATCCGTTATAAAATAGTTCAGATACCACTTGTTTTGTTCCTACCCTCATATTGATCACTCTGAAAATGTCACTTACCTGATTCATCCACTAACCTTTTCTAATGTTTGAATTATTAATTTGCTGTGACGAGTTAAAGAACTCTTTTTTTAAGCTTTATGTAATTTAAAGTGCAAGTATTGCAACTACCCTTTTTTAACCCTATCTGGATCAGCAAGTTTCCATTCAAAATTTAATGTCAGGCCGGACATTAGCAAGTGCGAACTCAAACTGCGTATTCTAAATATAAGATGTGACATAACTTCAGCTCTCTGTCGTGTTTAAGAAACATTCTCTATGTTGTAGAGAAATAGGGACATTTAGTATTCACTCGAGTAAATATGAAATTGTATAAAAACTGTAGAGAGAAGTCGATTGCAGATTTAATATCACTGATGTGAAAATATCCAAGATCCGTTCAAAAATCTCATGCTACAGAAGAAAAAATAATAAAACTAAACAGAAGGAAAAATTTGGCAATTTACTTGGCTCTTTATTTGTGATATTCACTTGAATTAGCATAGAAAACGATCCAGTTTGAACTTTAGAATAGAATTTCTGATTCCTAATTAAAACAATAAGAAAACAAAAATATCGTTCAAATGATGAAATTCTCTTTTATTCACAACTCAAGGAGTATTTATGGGATCTCTCTGGTCCCATATCTCAAAAATAAACTCACCAACTTGATGCATAACAAAATTAGAAGTGAGAAAGAGAATTCTAAAAAGATTATCAAACAGAAGCGGTCGCCATAGCAACGCATGCAATGACAACGCATGCGCTCTGCTTACTACTACGCTTGAATACAGTTGAAAAGTGTGATGACGTACAAATAAGGTGCGCACGCCGTCAAACCCAAAACAACACCCATTTTGCCAATGGGTAAAACTTGTTCCCTAGTGTTCTCATTTTAATACAATTTTATTACAGTACTTTTTCATCAACTGCACGTCTCGTGTAAAAGTTTGAAATTTTTATGCTTTTTGAGAGGAAAATCTTTAGTCATTTTCTAAATTAAAAACAATTAAAAAAGCGTAATTTTTGCCACAGCTTGAAAAAAAAAGATGCGTGAAATATGTTCAAATTAATATCATATTTATTGTCTATGTATTTTATTAGTTCACAGAGGAAGCGGCAAAAGATGAACGATGCAAGCATTCTTGGAACTGGTTACTTCCCTTAGTGGATGACTTGGAAAACTTTTATTTGAGAATTTCTATGGATCTGTCTGAGTCTGACGTTCAAAATATAAAAAATTGTTTACAAAATATGAAGCAAAGCGTATTGCTACAGAGTATAGAAACGTAGGTAAAACATTTGTTTGAATTTTAATTGGAAAATTCTTTTAAATTTTAAAAATCTCCTGACTTGTTATCAAACTCCTGCTGGGTGATATCGGAATTTTTAAAAATATCGATATTTTACGATGTATCACGATATTTTTTAATTAAACTTATCCTTTTCTGTTGCTCGGAACAATATTTTTGTGAACCAATAGAAAAACAATTCACTAGCTATTAAAAAAATATAAAAAATCAATGAGCAATTATTAAAAAAGAACAACGATGTCTCTAACTCTAGTACAAAGTTGCCATGGTGACGGATCAGCTTGTTTGAGAAATAAAAGCGACCTGTGCGCAATGCTGAGTCGCAATTACGACATCAATCACGGAATTATAGAGCCTTAACAGCAGTTACGAGTATGTCTTACATTAAGTATAAAAATATGTCAATAGATATGCCAAGCGATGCTTATAGTGAGTTAGGTATTGTATTCGATATATATCGGTACGATAATGATCCCAATATTATCGTGTTCAATAAATATGGCTGTTGATTGAGTCATGTGATTGATATTTCTCATAGGGTATGGTACTCAGGATAAATCGTATGAATAGATGTTATTTTATTTCCTTACCAGCGTTAAGCAAGCTGATCCATATAAGATTTGGGGTTGTATCGTAGCAATTCTGAACCCAACCCAGAATACAAGGACACTTTTTGATCAAGCATTAGTACACAATCACAAATGAGTGAAACTGGGCCTGAATTCCTGGTACATAGAGAGGAAAACAACGAAAAATTCTCATTTGTTTGCTCGAAATCGAATAACCAATGATCCGTCTACCTTTGGGATATTTTTGATACTATGATTGTAGGGAACCGGGAGCAGTATATGAAATGGTCAGTTCGAATTTCAAACTTGAGCCTTCTCATAAGAAGGCAGGCACTGTATTCGGAATGCTAGAGGCATTTTTAAATACTTAAAAAAATTTTTGTCTGAATGTATAAGTTTTTAAAGAACATATAGCTTTATATACATACATATACACTTGTCTGCTCTTTTGAAGGTAAAACTTAAGACCAAAAACATGTGACCATAACGTATCACATTTATAATTTGAAGTGTATTATCGCCTTCGTCCAACCAACTCCCTACGTAACAGGGAAGTAAGGACGCTTAGTATAACTTAAGCAAATTTTATAAAATCCTGGTTAAGAATATATTATTGAATCACATAAAAACTGTAGCTGGTGGAGGGAAACATATTGCAGATTTGGTATCAAAAGCTCAAAAATATCCACACAAAAGATCTCATGGAACAGAAAAAATATATAGATATTGAACTCCAATGTTATTTACATGTGAATTTAGCATTTATTAACGAAATTTCAAACTGTTTTGACGGAAAACTTTGGCCCCATGATCTATATTACCTATATTTGCATGCATTTAGTAGAACCGAAGCTAGTTGCCTCAGAGAACGGTCATTTTGATTTTAACCACCCTTTATACTCATTTCTAAGTGTACATAATTAATTGATATCACCTGTAGAAAACTTTACTTAGTTATTTATTAATTGTCTGCTTTATTTCAGACATGCAAACATTATGCAGAAGGCAGCAAAGTTTATGATGTCCCTTGGTACACCAACTGGACAATTTAAAGAAATTAAGCAGCAGCTTCTTAAAAAGATATCTCAACATTTGCCAGGTAAACACAACAACTAAACAGATTTAACACCTGCACAATTATGCTGAATATGACGCGGTATACCATAAAATAGTTTTGAAGAAAAATAGTTTTTCTGGTGAATGAGCCCTTACAAAATAGGACGTGGATTAAAGAGATTGCGAACCCTAACTTTTAAAAATTAATTCGGTTTGGTTTAACACGTTCACGCCTAGAAAAGTGAAAATACTGGTACGGGAAAAGAGAAAATACTGGTAGAAGAACTATTTCAATATTAGATAATATTCGGGAGGAGTTAATCTATTCTAAACAATACCAATTCACTGTAAAGTAATTTATTAAGGCGAAGAAGCAATTCAATATAAAAATTGCATCCGTTAAAAATAATTGGTAGTTATGGATTTTTATTATTCTCGGAAAAAAACTAAAAAATGAAATTTATTGTTAGCAGTTTTTACTCCGGTGCGCTGCCAAGATGAGACAATCTAGCACCCCGGCGGAACGTGTTAAGCCTCTACTCAGTTTTTTTATAGGTAGTCCGATCAAACCACTGTGAAGGATATCCACTTTCCGAACGAGTCACTTAATACAAAATCTAGTTAAAATAAGAAAGTGGTAACAAATATATGACTAAAAATTTATTTTATTTATGAATATTATTGGTTTGCCTTATTCACTTGTCAACCACTACAGATTCAATTCTCAAATATATAAGATAAATTTCTCTCAATTACTTTTATAAAAGGTTTTGGGTTCATGCGCACAACTGGTTCACTTTTTAAACAGTCTGCGCGGACTACTTATAAAAGACCGTGTGGAGGCTTTTTGATGTAGGAGGTGATGGTTAAGGAGGAAAGGACCGAATGCTTTGAAAGTAAATGTTGTTGAATGATATCATAGCACCCTGAAGTTTTTTAATAATCTTCAAACAAAATCATAAAATCATCAGTGTCAATAATCAGTGCAAAAGTATTCAAAAGTAGTTACTAAATTGAGACAGAGGAAGTCTTAATTTAGATCAAAATAAGTAAAAAAAAATTTTTTGTTTAGAATTTCTATAATTTATGGTTATGAAATACAGCATGAAACATCAGTGGCTTTCTCTGCGTTAAAGGTAAAATTTTCCAAACTCTGCTCACTTCCAAGCAATAATTTTTCAAATTTGCACTTATTCAGTCTACCCTAAAGTAATGGAAGAAACACTTTCATTTTTTGACATTTTTTTTAAATTTCTCAAGAAATAATCAGAGGATTATCTTGTAACTTATTTCGTGATTTTTCATACTTTGCGATAAAATTTAAAGCTTTCAGAGGTTTGAGGGGCCGACAATAAATTGCGAAAGAAAACTAGTATATTTGAACACCCTATGCCAGAAAAACGAGCAATAAACTTGTAACTTGTATCAATTATTTTTATTGTTATTTGCAACAACTGCATAAAATTTCTTAATTCCAGCTTAAATATTTATATAAATATGGACATTTTTGTAAAATAAAATGAAAATTGTCTTTTGTTTTTTTGTTGCCATAATTTTAAAAAGATACAGTAAAATTAAACAAAATTTTCGGAGCAATTTAAAATCAAATATAAAAATTTCGTATTGAAATTTAAAAAACGTTCTCTTAAAACTACGCAAGATATGAGTATTTAAAGTTGTTCTTTTGTACAGCCCATGAGCGAAAAAAAAATCGAAGCTTAAATTTCAAATTAAAGAATCCAATTGTTTTAAAATTAAAATAAAATTAAAAAAAGAAATTTCTTACCTTTAGATTATTTATCACTCATTTAAAGGTAAATTTTTTTAATTTTGCTTCACTGTTGTTGTTTTTATTATGTTTGAAACCAAGAATTTTACCATCGGTCCGCAATTAGGACGTTTATTTCCTCTGCTGGAGCATCACCTCCTATATCAGAAAGCCTCCATACGGTTTCTTATAAGTAGTCTGCGCAGATTATTTAAAAAGCGAACCACTTGTGCGCATGAACCCAAATTCTATTTTAAAAGTACTGGAGTAAAATTTATCATATATATATGAGAATTGAATCTGTAGTGGTTGACAAGTAAATAAAGCAAAGCAATTATATTCATAAATTAAACGAATTTTTAGACATTTATTTGCTACCACTTTCTAATTTTTAATAGATTTCATATTAAATGGTTCTTTCATAAATAGATTTACCTTCATAGTGTTCTGTTCGGACTACCTACAAAAAACCGTGTGGAGGCTTTCAGTTATAGGAGGCGTTGGCTGGAGTGGGAGTCATGGCTGATATGGTAGAGAAGTTTTCACCATGGAAATGTTGAAATTCGCTTGATATTGACATTTTTGTTCAGAATTCAGACACAAAAAAGTTTCTTTTTTTTAACACGTTGAATGCCATGGGGGTCACTGATGACTGGCACTGAGTTTGTTCGTAGCACCACGAGAGTCACCGGTGAAGTCAAGATCATTGGTAACACATAATTCGAGTAAATTTTTAATTTTTTTATATTATTATCGTTACTAAAATGGTTTGATAAAATTAATGTAAAATAGAATACACAAAAATAGTTTTATCTATACACACAGAGATACCAACTTGCACCGGACAGTGAATAAATATTTTCAAGTGGTAGTTTATTAATTGTGATTCCTCGTTTAATAAATTCAATTTAGTAGATTTTTATCCACCACTATTTCTAAATGATTCTTCAGAGATGTCATACTGAAACCTCTTAAAAAATAACAAAATCCGCCTGATATTTGCAAATTTAGTTTGTAGTTGTTTACCATTTGGCCAGATGGTAAGCCATGTAAAATTAGCGTGGCATTCGGCGCGTTAATTGTAATTTTAACTGCCGAAAAATATAGTGATAAATTGTTATCTTAGCCCCTCACCCGCGGTCCCTGGTTTAAAGCATTTTTCATTTGTAAAGGGATAATCGAAATTTGAATTATAAACTTCTATTTTGCAGCATACTTTAAGATACCTGACCTAGTACAGAATCAAACATCTTACTCGTCTCCAGATGAATTAGACCAAGAACTAATGGATGCCCTTAAAGACACAGCGATTAATTTTAACTTGGTAAGTAAATTAAACTTTAAAATTCACTCAAATTTTTATTTATTAAAATTTATACCGAAAGTTAAGAGTGGTAATAAAATTTCACCGCATTTCTTGCAGAAAAGAAAATACAAACTTATTTTATGCTGTTGAATTGTAAATGGCTGATTCTAATATGCAGGATTCCTAATTTCAAACACAGAGAAAATATGTAAAAATTAAAAACAGCATTTTATTTGATTTTGTAACCGTTGTTGAACAACCGACCCAATTTTGGATTTACTACCAATGTTCAACTCTGTAGCTTTATAATTTTGAACCTAATCCAGAAGACAAGTGAACTCTTCGACCAAGTAGACTTTTTGATGGAACTAACGCACATTAGCGTTACATGGAAAGGATAACCACGAAAATCTCCCGCTGTTTTCCTGACTGTAAGGGGACTCTAACCAATGATCCGTGTACCACTGAGGATATTTTACGTCAGCACTGTAGACGTTGCAAGCCGGGTGTGGAATTTGTATCGATCAGGCATCGCTGGGATTCGAACTAGGTTCACCTCATTAGAAGGCAAATGCTCTATCCCCTGAGACGACACGACTCTAAAAGCTGCATCAACAAAGTTCAAGGTTTACAGACAGATTCCCTGCTTCAACTATTGAGACTATATCATCCATGGAGCAGAGCCCACTCTAAGCATTCGCCTCATTGTTAAATGTGATAAAATCGTAAATTCGGCGAATGGTTTGGAGAAAGTATTGGCGAATGGTTTTTTTCTATCGAAAATAAAAATATTTTTCCCCTTAATCTTTGAACAGAAACCAGTGAAAAAGAATTTTTTTTTAACAAACCCTGTATTTTTTTATTCGATTACAGTAATTAAGTGGAAGCAAGATACATATTATTATCCAAAAATTTATACAGAAAATATGCTTTCACGTGACAATAACATATACAATAACGTGACAATATCGTGGCAATATCGTGGCAATAACATAATGTTGTTTCAGATTCATCCTTACATTTACTGCTCTAATAATTTGCAAAATAATTTAATTTTTAATAAATTTGTATTTTTATTTAAAGTTATCTACGGAAAAAAAATCAATCATAAAAAATTTTTAAGATTTACCTTTGGCTAAGAATTTTGAAATTGGACTAATAGTACTTTTGATATTTGATTAATTTTCCGTTGGCTAATAATTTGAAATCCTTAATGAGGCCCTGCATGGAGTTATAAAAACTATATAGTCTCATGATATAGCATTATATAGTCTCATAAATGATATAGTCCTATTTCTACCGACATGATATCATCCAGATTGTGTCCTTCCTTAAGAAGACCGCCATAACAGGGAAGAAACTTTTCATCGTAAATTCTTTTTCACCTCCATAATTAATTTGAAATGTATAGTATGTAAAAAGGCGAGATAAGATAAACCTAGAGTAAGCCATAAAATTTCGAATTCTGGAAAGAAATTTTCGAAATATCAAAATGAAATTAAATTATGAGAAGATAACGCAATAGAGAAGTTCCCTCCCAATAATTGGCTTGCATTTTGATATTTTAAAAAAAAATTTCAACAACTCAAACTTTATGACTTACTCTAGACTTGCTAAAACTAAATTGTTCTGTACTTTAAATTTTCAATTAGTCATGGAGGGAAAATAGAATTTGCGATGAAAAGTCCCCCCCCCCCGTACGACGTCCTCTTAATCGTAGGGGTGAAAAGTTGCGTCCCAAAATGAGCATTTTTTAATCTTACGTATTTGATCGTTTTTGGTACGTATTTACTGTCGCCACTACTAATTAGTTGTAAAATCTTATATGGGACCTTCAAACCATGGAAATTGCATCTAAGAACTTAAAAACTCAATGAACACATCAAAAGGTATTGAAATTGTAACTTTTTATTTTTCCTGAAAATGAAAGCAGAATTTATTTTTCATGTTATATATTAGAATTCATTATCAAAAAACTATAATTAACTTGAAGCAACGATTATAAACAACTATCAACATCCGCAAAGATCTGAAGTATATGTCTTTTGCATCAGTAAAAGAGTCCATAAACGTAATTTTTCATTTATTTTCAGCTGAGGCGGCAAGGTTTCTCTGCGGAAATGTTTTGGAATAAAATTTGCAAGAAACAAAGATATTCAGGATCGTTTTACCCATCGTCTGCAACTTTGTACTCACGATCCAAAATGAAGGAAATATTGTGCAAGAGCGACAACATCGAAAAGGTTCTTAGTTATTTAGAGAAAGAAGATATAAAAAATAAAGTAAGTTAGATCAATTTCCAATTTTACCATAGTCTATTGAATACTTAATTATTAGTCACCCAGATTGTATGGTGATTTGAGACTTTACCTACCATGGCATGGGCCGGTGTATTTATTTCTTGTACTATTCAACCCAAAATAGCATCACTATAAAGGAACTGAAAATCTTTTTAGTACATGTGGATGTTAAAAGCGATGAACTAGATCATTTATTTTTCTGGAATTTGAAAACGATAATAAATTACAAAACGATGGGTGATCTAGTTGAGCCTTCGTTATTGTTGTATTTTTTAAGTTATCTAGTTACGCCACCAATGTTTTTCAGTTTTTGATTTGTTATTAAGTATGATGTTTATTATTTGGTTATAAGCGATAAGCAGAGAGCGCGCCGCACTTTACTATACGCAGTACTCAATACTTTTTATTTGGTAGAACTGTTATGTTTAAGACTATTAAAAAGCTGTTAAGTTCTTAACGATAGTATTGGTAGTTTTTTTCAAACACATTTGTATTTTAATTATGTTTTAGTTCATGCATTAATATTTTCAGTAGCGTTTTTAATCAGTTCTAGTTCGTGTTTTAACAGTGATTACTTCAAAGTTTGTATATTTTTAAAAATTTACCATCTCACTGAAGCAATTTTTAGGTCGCGCTAAATCAAACTATATCAGGTTTGGATATTTTATTCCATTGCACTTTCTTCGATCAAGCCTTAGTGGTTTCGAATCCATTCTAAAGTAATATTGTTTTGGAGACCGAAGCACGTTTGGGGAGTCTGGTGATATGGCCAGAGAATTACTATCACTAATTTTCCTCCTCGCTAAACTAGACTACTGCTGTACTTGTATGCGGCAGTATTACCTTCTGATTATCATAGAGATAAACCCGAGACCATCTCCAATAACCTATTAAAGCAACCCTAGTAAGAGGTTTACAAGAAAACGAACACAAACATTTTTATTGAAATATAAGTGAAATAACGCGCGTATGGCTAATAAAATGGCTTTTGAGGTAAATATTACTTGTTTTGGATATTTTCTGCAAAAAGGGAATTTAACACGTTGAATGCCAAGCTAATTTAAAAGGTTTAGCATGACGTGTCTTGCTTGCTTTATTAAGAAAAAACTGGGCAACTGGGTCGCGCAGCGGCTTCTATCCCATACATCATGAAATTAAATACATTGTGGTAAAAACATTTTGAATTTAGCAACATTGGTGTAGCTACAAAAAGCACGACGTATCTTTTTTTGCTTTTATTATCCAAAAACTGGGCACCTGGGCCGTGCAGCGGCTATATCCCATATATCATGAAAATTAATTTAAACATTGTATAAAAACATTTTGTGATGAGCAACATTATGGTAATGGCGTATCTTCATCAATATTTATCTGGGCGCCTGGGGCCGTTAGCGGCCTTTTTCCCATTCATCTTGAATTGTGATCTTTAGGGTGGTTCTTTCTGGTAGATTGGAATTGAATAATGACGTATCTAGAAAAGTGATGAATTATATGAGCCTACGAATTGTTTAGAAATAGTGGTGACTAAAAATCTACTAAATAGAATTTATTAAACCAAAAATCACAATTAATAAACTACTACTTGAAAATATTTATTCGCTGTCCGGTGCAAGTTGGCATCGCTGTGTATATAAATAAAACTATTTTTGTGTGTTCTATATTGCATTAATTTCTTCAAACCATTTTAGTAACGATAATAATATTAAAAAAATTAGAAATTTACGCGAATTATGTGTTTCTAATAATCTTGGCTTCGCCGGTCACCGGTGACCCCCATGGCATTCAACGTGTTAAAGCAACCCTAGTAAGACGTTTTCAAGAAAACTGACACAAACATTTTTTTTTAAATATAAGTGAAATATCGTGCGTATGGCTAATAAAATGGTTTTTGAGGTAAATATTGCTTTTTTACTTGTTTCGGATATTTTCTAGTAAAAGGGAAATTAACACTCTTTATAGTCTGGTCACTGCAAGAAGACAATTACAGTGCAAATCATGGCATGAATTCTTTACGAAAAAAAAATGACAGCTCGTAGCAACGTTTTAGGGAAAGTTTACTGAAAGTGGGGAGAGGGTGCTTTAGTATAATAACGATTCTTCAACACAATTGCTGACCTGCCAACTTTTACGCTTTTTGAAAAATATTTTATCGAGTGGTAGACATTTGAAAATAAAGCTTTCAGAATTTTTGGTAATTTTGACCAACAATTTAAAAGCCTCACCACGAGAGAGCTGGGAGTTGCATATGAAATCTTAAATCATTTATACGTAGTGGAGTGGAAAATAAGTTTGAATGAATGAAAACTAATTCATTAAAACATAAACTTCGCTACCACTAGGATAAATTTTTACAAAAAGCGTCGAAAGATGACATTCCCACATCGAAATAAAGTCTCCGGAAGTCAAACGCGTTCTTATGGTGGCTAGACTATGCTGATAACTTTTTTTATTCAAGTACCATTTATTTGAAATCAGAAACTAATAATATAGATGGATAGCTTATGTAGCGTTAAAATTGCCCTTACTTTAGCATAAACACAATTCTGTTTCGCAGCTGAAAGGTATGGAATGCTCTTTCTATATTTATTTATAAAAAATTGAGCACCTGGGCCGCGCAGAAGCATCACCTCCTACATCAAAAAGCCTCCACACGGTCTTTTATAAGTAGTCCGCGCAGACTANGGGCGTTGTGGTCTGGCCCTCAACCGGCGCTCCAACTCATCCCAGAGATGCTCAATTGGATTGATGTCGGGACTTTGGGCTGGCCAGTCAAGCTCTTGGACCCCCATTTCATCAAACCAGTCCGTGATGTCATGTGCTTTATGAATGGCAGCGTTGTCGTGTTGAAACACAAACGGGCCATTACCTAACTGTTGCCACAGGGTGGGAAGAGCCGAATTGTCCAGGATGTCTCTATACCCTTCTGGTTCAGAGTTCCACGCACTAACACCAAGGGTCCAAGGCCAAACCATGAGAAACAGGACCACACCATAATTCCTCCACCGCCGAAATTCACAGCGGGGACAATGCACTCCGGTAGATACCGTTCTCCGGGCATTCGCCAGGTTCACAACCGTCCATCAGAGTGCCACAACACGTAGCGTGACTCATCACTCCACATTACGCTTTTCCATTGCTCTACTGTCCACTGGCGACGTGCTCTGCACCACTGAAATCGGTGGCGGGCGTTTGATGGAGAGATGTTTGGCTTATGTGCTGCTGCTCGTCCATGGAATCCTTGTGCAATCAGCTCCCGACGAATGGTACGTGTACTGGCAACACTGCCAGATGAAGCCCGGAAGTTGGTAGCGACAGTGTCCAACGACATTTGTCGGTTTGCCTTCACTACACGTTGAAGAGATCGTCGATCCCTGTCGGACATTATTTTGGGCTTGCCGGGTCGGGACTGCGGTTTTATCACTCCCTCTCGTTCCCATTTCAACACGATGTCACCAACAGTTGACCGTGGTATCTGAAACTTGTTGGAGATGGCACGTATGGAATGACCAAATCGTTGGGCGCCTATAATCATGCCCCTTCCCGCCTCATTCAGCTCTCGCCGTCCACTCATTTTCACTGTTAACGCTCGTATGGCCGTCGCCTGCTTGCGAATGGTCTTTCCCCTACCACAGGGTCCGTATTTATGCCGCCAGGACGAGTCCACCTGCCGTTCAAGGGGTGTCCGGTCATTAATGGCTAGATAGTGTAGATAGATAGCTTATATAGCGTTAAAATTACCCTTATTGTAGCGTAAATACAATTCTGTTTCGCAGCTGAAAGGTATGGACTGCTCATGAACTCTTAATTTTAGTTGTTCCTCGGTATTTACAAATTATCTCACTAGATGGCAGGAGTTCACGTCTGTTTCAAAACATTGAAAAATTCAAACACTTATTTCCATAATCCATAGACATTCTCTAATTAAACAAACTGTATTTTCAGTAACAGACTATATTCTAATTAACTGATTCTAATTAACAGACTGTGTTCCAATTAACTGATTCTAATTAACAGACAATATTCTAATCAAACAGATTGTATTCTAATTAAATAAACTGTATTTTCCCTACAAAAAATAATTATATTACGTTTCTTTCTTTCAGATACGTGAATCTCAAGAGCGAGACTTTTTCTCTGGCTTATGGCTTCAAAACTTAATAGGTTCATCAGGTGTTTTAATTGACGTTGTAAGAAAGTTAGGTTCATTTCTGAGTGAGATTAAAATTCAAAGTATATATGATGTATTCCAGCTCTTTACGAAGCCACAAGTCATACAGAATGTAGCTGATAGGTTAGTTTGTATATATTTTTTTTTACTTCTAATCTCTAAATTTCTTATTGTGAGAAAGTGACTGATCACAAATAAATAAAAATATGATAGCCTTTTTCTTCGTTACATGTATAGACAGCTCACATTTTAACTACTTCCTCAATATTAGAAAGTCATGTTAGGATAACATCAAATTTAAGTTAGAATTTTCACGTGATTCCCAATAAAGGCGTAATTCTACACCTTTATTGTGATGTAAATTCTCTGAAAGATTTTAACATTTTGCTAATATTTTAATATTTTGATAAAAAACATAAAAATATTATTAATTTCAACAAGAATTGAAACTTTAACAGGAACACTGTAAAAATTGTTATTGTATAGTTACCACCATTTTTGAGATTGAGGTAAACTAAAATTTTTTGCCGAGCACGTTGGTACATTTTTATTTACTTTTTCACTTGTTATAGTTTTTTTATTTATTTGTTCATTAATTTTTTGTTTATTAACTAGCCACACATACTTTTAGTCCCATTAGAATCAATTAATGACTTCATCGCAAAAACTTTTGGTTCAAAAAACAAGCATTTTTTCTAAACATATTCGTATAAACTTTTTCAAACAATTCTTATTTTGTCAATTTTATATAACTTTTTTTCGTGATTATTACATATTTGGACTGAGAAACGTATTTAGTTTGCCTTAATTCCAAAATAGTGGTAACTAAATACCGAAATTTTTTACAGTGGGATTATGTGTGAATTCAGGGGTCAACAATAAACAATATCACGTGGGTCGCTTGAAATCCTTAAGTGATGGAGTTGATTAATAATGAGAGTTTCCTGACGTCATGGTATGCTTTCCTCAACAATATTCGGCAGCTATTGGGGTAATTCGTCCCATTCCTCTGTCAGTGCAAGAATAAGGGCGTCCTAGTTTAT
This sequence comes from Parasteatoda tepidariorum, assembly GCF_043381705.1. Classification (NCBI taxonomy): domain Eukaryota; kingdom Metazoa; phylum Arthropoda; class Arachnida; order Araneae; family Theridiidae; genus Parasteatoda; species Parasteatoda tepidariorum. The sequence continues at coordinate 17,045,408 of NC_092209.1, read as the reverse complement.
TGCAGGGCATTCTCGATCAGCAACAATCCTCTCCAAAGAATTTTACACGTTTTCAATGGGATTCAAATCTAGAAAACCGGATAACCACACTAGACGTTGAATATTCTCGCTCCGTGTTCTTTCCAGCGACTTTTCGATAACATGCTACGTTGTGGTTGTTGTTGTTGTAGTTCATTTACGTAGCACTAGAGCTGTACAATGGGCTTTGCATTGTCATCCATAATAACAAATTTATCACCGATAGTGCCACGAAACAAATGAATATGTGGCAGCAGAATCTCATTAATGCAGCCTTGGACAGTCATAGTCACAATTATTATCGTAATGCTTTTAAGTTTACAGTCATACTTTTAAGTTCACAATTAAGTAGCACAGTTTTTATCGTAATGCGTCACTTATCATAATGCCAGTCTATACCATGACACTATATGTACGATATCAGTCCCGTTCCTGTATGTTTGCTCATCTATTCGCAATACAAATCGCACGCCAGATCATTTGGTGTCGTCAATCAGACGAGAGACTTAATCTACTCTCCTCCGAGAATAGTACGCAAGTCCAGTCCTCTTCGCTCCAACAGCGATGCTGTAGACACCATTGCAAATGGGCGCAACGGTGACATCTGGGCAATGGTATGCACACAAAAGCTCGGCGGACACATAGTTCTCCTGCTTGCAAGCATCTGGCTGCGGTGTTTCGGGAGATTCGCTCTCCAGTAACAGCATGAAACTGATTTGCAACCTGACTGGCTATACTGCGCTGCTTTTTGTTAATAACACTATGTACCTGCCCTCTGCAGGCGACGTGCAGGGATCGCGACCTCCTCCGTGACGCCTGCTACACTTTCCAGTTGCTTGAACTGATTTTCAAAGCCTTGAAACAACACGGTGGCTGACTCTTTGGCAACATCTGTTATTTTTCAGTCTTCGATCCTCTTAATAATACTGCAACACGCAAAATCATCTAAATTACGTCGGGAAGGCTTATCGAAAATTGCAATTTCGTCAATCGATTCTTTCTCGTTTTGAACAACAACACTTAGTGAGCGTCAAATCCCTTATATCTCTTATCAACACTTGTCATATGTGACAAATCAGTTCGACAACCCTAAGTTTGAAAACGCAAAACAAGTCTTATTGTATCTCACACTTATGCTACTTTACATATTTTACTACCTTCAATTTCTTGATTGCTCTCGTTTGCTATTATCATCCGTCCTGAGCAATTGTCCAGCAATGCATTAGTTACCAAAAAAATGCAATGAATTTTACATTAAATTTTTTATATAATATTACAGATTATTATATAAATAATTTAATGTAATGTATAAATAACTTAATTTAATTATTTATATAATATTACAGATAATTATTTAATAATATGATTGTGTGCGGTGATGGGTTAAAATTGACTGTTAAAGTGGCATAGATATCTAACTTCTCGATGGTGATTACTTTGGATTGATGTTAACCAACACCTCCTAGAAGAGAGAAGGCTTCAGCATGAACTGATTTAGTAGTCCGACGTATCGAACATAAATTGCGCAGTGGTGGGGAAAATAAGAAAGATGCCACTACATTAGAACTACTAAAGGATCAAATTTCTTGTTCGTGGTAATCTGTGCTGAGACCTTCTCTCTACTAGAAAGAATTGTGTTAAGTCGTTCATATTTAAAGATAAACTATTCAGCTCTTGTTTAAGGAGAGTTTTTTTTTAAAGAAGATAAAAAGATCTACAAACTTGCTCGCTTTTGTTAAAGTGCAAGTGTATACTGATTACCCATACATACATTAAAAAGAAAAGTCGCATTGGATTCATGTAATTATATTATTTCATTCCAAAATAACTTTTAGTTTCTATTTAACGCAAAACGTTTGTCAAAAAATAAAAAATACAAAAAAACGCTGAAGGGAAATTCGTGCTCAGTATATTTAAAAAGATTTTTTTTTCTTCAACAGTAATTAATGTACTATTTGTTTCAGCTTTGAGAAGCTCACTGATGTCTTTGAACCCATATTTCCTGACAGTTCTTTAACCGAAACATTACATCAAATAAAGGATGGATTAAAAGCATTTAAATCTCTTTCACAACTTGCAAATTTTAGTTTTCTTTGTAAGTATTAATTTTACAAATTGTCTACTTTCTTTACGACAGTCCATACTTATTAAACAATTATCCCAAAGGAAATTATCACAATACTTGCCATCTTTGGCAACCGGCTTGGTCATCTTTCAAAATTATCTTGTTGTACAAGATAATTTTGAAAGATGGCCTATTAACTTTAATCATAACCAAGGCGAATACACTGCACATTTGTACTTAAATATTCTAATCCTACAACCATTACCGCAATCCTAACACCTTAACTAGTTTTGAACAAAATATAAATAAAAAAATTTCACAATATACCTGTGGCCCGCGTGGAAGTACTTTGATTGGGAATAACGAGGGCAATGGTAATAAACTTTAAAAATTCTGAATTGGGCATACCAGAAAAACGTATACAGGACAGTGGCAAATAACCTTAAAAACATAAGTGAGAGTATACAGGGCAAATGTATACAGGGCAAATGTATACCAGGCAGTGGCACGTAATCTTAAAAAAACATCAGTGAGAGTATACCGGACAAATGTATACCGTGCAGAGACACTTGATCTTAAAAACCTCATTGAGAGTACACCGGACAAATATATACCGTGTGCAGTAGCACTTTACCTTAAAAAGAATCAGTAAGAGTATACCGGTCAAATGTATACCGTGCAGTGGCACCTTACCTTAAAAAAACATCATTGAGAGTATACCGGGCAAAGTGTATACCGTGCAGTAGTACTTTACCTTAAAAACATAAGTGAGAGTATACAGGGCAAATGTATACCAGGCAGTGGCACGTAATCTTAAAAAAACATCAATGAGAGTATACCGGACAAATGTATACCGTGCAGAGACAGTTGATCTTAAAAACTCAATGAGACTACACCGGACAAATATACACCGTGGGCAGTGACACTTTACCTTAAAAATATCAATAACAATATACCGGGCAAATGTATACCATGCAGTAGCACTTTACCTTAAAAAAAACATTATTGAGAGTATACCGGGCAAGTGTATACCGTGAAGTGGCACTTAATCTTAAAAAAAACATTAGTATAGGGTTAATCGGGCCCTTGATTAATCAGATTATTAAAAATAATTAATAGTGATTAATTATAATGGCAGGTGTTCGATTTCGCGGAAGAATGTAACGGTATCATCAACGGCCTCTTTTACCAAAAAAGTGCCATCTATTGTATACTGCCTGCCTTAAAAAGATTGAAACACACTTTAATTTTTTTATTTAAAATATAAATTGCGAAAGTGTTCGAAATAAGGTATGATTTAAGATTATATCGGTGGATTTGTCTTATAATTATTTTTCAAAGAATTACAAGAAATTTAAAAATAAATTAAGGAAATGCGATATTTATGCCATTTCACAAATAAGATTCCATATGAAAAAGATGAACTAATGCAGTATATTTTCTACTACTACTGAAAAGATTTCAATAATTTTTAAAGATAATTTTAGCAGCAGTTTTCAAAAATCTCTCGTTTCGGGCTTTTACCGGAAAAAAGTGTTGGTAACTCATGGTTTTTATGTAAAGGCGGGGTAAAGTCCGAAATAGAATCATATTAAAGCATACTTCGTTTTGTTACCAAGTTACTTTGGAAATTTCGATCCTCTGCATAGGTGATGGCACCCCCGCTTCGGTAGCCCGACGACCTGCACGCGAAGTGGAACACTTTGCTGTAGAACAATTTAACGAGGACCAATACCGCATACCCTCTGTCCCTACGCAGACTGATCCAAGTGGTCACCCACCCGCACACTGACCGCAGCCAGTGACGCTTGACTTCTGCGATCTGCTGGGAACCGTGTCTTAACGATCAGTCCACTGCGGGACGAGCACAGTGCTGAATCTGTAAATCAGTTTAAAATATGAAAACATGACTACTAAGTTCATTACGACTAAGTTAAATTGCAAAAAAAAAAATTCTTTTTGCGCATTAAACTTTTATTTAGTTTTAATTTTGAATTTATTTAAGCAATTATTTCCCTTTAATTATTAATGGCAATATGTTCTTTATTTTAGATGATCCTCAAGACGTGTTTCGATATGATGTGGAACAGATATTGCTCACTGAACTCATGGTTGACCCTAAGGTCGTGTCCAAATTTGTGGAATCTAAAATTGACTTAAAGCAGGTTAACCACATCTTTTATTTGTATCTGTTTATTTCTTGTCATACAAAAATGTCTTCATTATGATTATCAAACAGAAATGTTTTGTTTTCTGCTTAGAAACAAAGCCTCGATTTATAATTACTTCGCTTATGCACAGTAGCCACAGTTGGTAGAAAAAGATCGAAGAAAGAAAATACTTTATCTGAGTCTTAAATACCTGAAAGTATTTGCCAATTAATTAATTATGTTAAAACTTCCTAATAGAATTCTTAGAATTAAATTGAAAATAAAACTTTTAAAACTTCCAACAACTTTATGAAACATGTATCACCAGTTTTTAAATTTTTCACATTGTGGCTACCCTCTTATATCAGTTAGTATTTATGCATGCAACATTTATGAAGTTTTTAAATTATAAAAGCAAAAACATTCATTTGTACAGTGCGTGAAAAAACGGACCACCCTAAATAACTTTTGATCTAATGATCAGATTTTCACGTTCTAAGACTCTTTCTTAATGGTTAGAGGGGGTGACCTCAAATATGCTAATTAATTAGAGTAGACGATATTTTAAGTTACGAAATTGGACACAAAAACGCATTTACACTTAATAAACATACCTTTTTTTCGATGGATGTAAATTTATGACCTTTCTGACCAGTAAAACATAGCAGCAATCTGGGAAATATGGCCCCCACAGTTTGGTCAGGAGAGCGATCCAAAGTTTGGAAACCTTAATGTTAAATTTGCTTTTTGCGTGTGTCGCCATATCTCAAAAATTTAGTAAGCAAATTGAAAATTTTTGCACAAATTTTTAAATTTCGTTTATCTAAAGGTAATTCTATGCAAGAAAATAAATTTTAGTATATATTTATTATTTTTTATCATTTTATTTAATAATATTCGAAAAAAATATGAGTTATAAGGTTTAAAATTTTTTGCATCATTTTAAAGTTTTATTTGCATCATTTTAAATTTTTATTTTAATTTTACATGGCAAAATATAAAAATTGAGTGAAATCGGTGGAATAGCTCCTGAGAAATTGAATTTTGAACATACGACTTCCTTAAAATTCAGACTTTTGCCAGAAATCCGAATCCGTCAGAAAAAAAGGTAAGTTTATTGAGAAAAATAAGATTTTGTGTCTGATTTCGTCACTTAAAATATCGTCTGCACTAATTAATTTGCATATTTGAGGTCACTCCTGGAACCATTAAGATTGAGTCCTGGAAGATCTGATTATTAGATCAAAAGTTATTCAGACAATTACATGTGTAGGTATATAGACATGTACATGATGATCCTTATCAACATTCCGACAAAAAATTAACTAACTGATTGACTAAATTTACTAATTGAACTAAAATTTACTAACTGAAAATTAACTTGAAATTAACTTAACTGAAAATTTACTAACTAAAATTGACTAATCAACATTCCGACTTAACTAAAAATATCATTTTGAAAAGAAGGATCTGTAGCTTTCCAAACAAAATTAATTTCAGATTTAAAATTCTCTCATTCTAAATTAGGTATGATTAAGTACTAGCATAAATGCAACAAAAATTTACTCCCAGTCTCCATGTTTTAAAAGTACTGTGTCAGTAATTGATTACCGCAACTAAAAAAGGAAATTCCGAACTAACTTATTTTAACGATAATTAAAATATAACGTTTTTAAAATAATATTTTTATTACATAAATGATTAAAAAATGTATTATGAATATTAATACAAAAAGCATTTACATGTCTTAAATTATGTTTAAAATACTTGTGAATAATATATCTAAAAATGTAGGCCTAGTATTCATGTAACATTTTATTATATATTTTAGGCAAAGGTGATACCTGATTCAGACAAAGTTTCATTTTGCAAAGGACCTAGTGACGATAGCATTTTGTGCATACTTTCTAACTACAACAAAACTACACTATCCGCAGAACACTTGCAGGATTTAGTATTTCAAAGATTTCTCTATTCGGTATGGCACTCGTTTTTCCGATAATTTTTTATCCAATTGTTATTCATATGTTAAGTTTCAAACGAAAATTTAGCTATTTTTTAATCCTATCAAGTTTTATATAAACAGAATTAAAACATTTTTGAGGGTTTTATTGTAAATGCCTAAAACATAGCTTATTTGTTTATTTGAATTGAAGGGCGTATTAAAATATTATGATAAGCCACATTTTTCAAATTGGTCTAGAAAGCGTTTTTGGTGAAAAACGCCAAAAATTCCACGTAGACAAAAAAAAAAAAGTTTTGAGCCAAGTTGGCTCAGGGGATACAACGTTCGCCTTCCAATGAGGCGAACCGGATTCGAACCCCAGTCGATACGAATTCCGCATCCGGCTAGCTTCCGAAAGCCAAACTGATCGTTAGATAACAAAGTAAGACGGGACACAAGGGCGCCGGTAGCGGGGTGCAAGGGGGTGCATTTGCACCCCCCTGGCTTTTTTTAAACAATTAAAGAGATACAGAAAAATTTTGTTATAAAATTTTTTTATTAAACATATTTTTATGGAAAAACAAATAATTAAGTAATTATCGATACGTAACAATTAAAAAATTGTTCAATCAAACAAGAATTGTAATCGTCTTGTTTGCTGTCCAAATCTGTTTATAACTTTTTCAATGAATTCTGAGTCATCTTTGATTCTTTTCTTATCTACACTGAGCATTCACAAACTTGGCAGATATCTAAGCTATATTTTTAATATAAGCTATATTTCATTTAATAAAATGTAAATAATATTATATTTTCTATTAGTTATTCAGTTTAACAAAGGTGTATAACACAAACTGACTTCTCGCAACTGTAAAACTTCATCAACACAATAAATACCAATGTTAAGCGGGCACAAACACGTTAGTATACGAAACTACTGTTTGTAGTTATTTGTGTTTCAAAGTCAGTAGCTATGCCAGCGCCAGCGCGATCGCCTCTGGGCGAAGTTTGAAAGTATAAGAAATTCGTACTTTTTTTTTAAATATCTTGCTAACAATGAAGAAATGTATCTTGAAAAAATGAACAGATGAAAGTATATGTAATAACAAAACAAAATGTAATAGCAGAATATTTTTTTTGGGAGGGGGGGGAGGTTAGTTTGTGAGAGGGTTGCACCCCCTATTATATTATTCTGCCGGCGCCCTTGACGGGACATTATCTTTATGTAAATAATTTTTTCCATGGTTTTTCCTAAAGAGCACTAAAGGCTCATGGGTTAATAACTTTAATGTGACGAAGGATCTTTTCTGGATTTGAGGAAGAGTATGACATTGGTTTTCTTCCAGTCTTTGCATTTAGAATTTAGATGATCGTAGCATATTATCACGTTGAGCGCCGAGTCAGTCATCGGTGGCTGACACTGGACTTTCCATTTAGGCCGCGTCAACCACAGGTGGCTGACACTGAAATTACATTTAGGCCGCGTCAACCACCAGTGGCTGACACTGACCTTTCACATAGGCCGCGTCAACCACAGGTGGCTGACACTGATATTACATTTAGGCCGCGTCAACCACCAGTGGCTGACACTGACCTTTCACATAGGCCGTGAAAAACAGCTGGCTGATAGCGTATAACATGATATAAAACTATAAAATTTACGCTATTTTATGGAATTGCAGAAAATTTATTCAAAATTGACTTAATTATTGTGATTCTTGGTTTAATAAATTCAATTTAATAGATTTTTATCCACCACTATTTTTAAACAATTCGTAGGCATATACACTTCACCACTTTTTATCAGATATGTTATGCTAAACCTTTTATAAACTAGCAAAATCTGCATGTATTTGCTAATTTAGTTTGTAGTTATTTACCGTGTGGCCAGACGAGCAAGCCATGTAAAATTAGCGTGGCGTTCAACGCGTTATAATATATGTGATAAATATGTGTATATTACTTTAGTGATTTAGTATGGATTCTTAATTTCGTAGTTAAGTGACCGATTACAATATAAAAAATTATTTTGCTTTCATTTATTTCCAGTTTGGAACCCTAGGCATAGAAGGTGTTTTAAAAGAAGCTGAGGTAGATGCACAGGAGGCATCCAAAACACTGAGCATTCTATCTAATGCTCCTGCTATAGTAAACAAACTGACATCTCACTTGGAAACAGTCACTGAAGTTATGATTCCCGAAGTAAAACTGCTTTTCCGGCAACTAGAAGAAGGAACCGATTGGATAGCTAGTTAGTTTGTTTTTCATTACACAACAATTATCTTTATTTTAATGATATCTCTGTGCTTTATTCATGCCTACCAACTTGTACGGTGGTTGAAAAAGATTTTACAAAGTGGTGGTAAANTTAGTAGATTTTTATTACCACTATTTTTAAGCAATTCGTATGCATATACACTTCACCACTTTTATCAGATGTGTTATGCTAAACCTTTTATAAACTAGCAAAATCTGCCTGTATTTGCTAATTTAGTTTGTAGTTATTTACCGTGTGGCCAGATGAGCAAGCCATGTAAAATTAGCGTGGCATTCAGCGCGTTATAATATATGTGATAAATATGTGTATATTACTTTAGTGATATAGTATGGATTCTTAATTTCGTTGTTAAGTGACCGATTACAATATTAAAAATTATTTTGCTTTCATTTATTTCCAGTTTGGAACCCTAGGCATAGAAGGTGTTTTAAAAGAAGCTGAGGTAGATGCACAGGAGGCATCCAAAACACTGAGCATTCTATCTAATGCTCCTGCAATAGTAAACAAACTGACATCTCACTTGGAAACAGTCACTGAAGTTATGATTCCCGAAGTAAAACTGCTTTTCCGGCAACTAGAAGAAGGAACCGATTGGATAGCTAGTTAGTTTGTTTTTCATTACACAACAATTATCTTTATTTTAATGATATCTCTGTGCTTTATTCATGCCTACCAACTTGTACGGTGGTTGAAAAAGATTTTACAAAGTGGTGGTAAAATAAAAATTATGTTTGGAAGAGTTTTCTAAAAACAAAACTATTAAGACATCTACGGTTATGCCAACTCCACTTTCCGCAAAAGTTTTAAAAAATTGTAAGCAAATTAAATAGTAAAACTTGTAGAATAAGGATAATTACGCATACTCATTAAAAGTACCAACACGAGATAACTCAACGCCTTCTATAACTGAAAGCCTCCACACGGTTTTTCATAGGTAGTCCGATCAGACCACCGTGAAGGATATCCACTTACAGAACGAGTCACTTAATACAGAATATAGTTAAAATAAGAAAGTGGTGGCAAATAATTAACTAAAAATTTATTTTATTTATGAATATTATTGGTTTGCCTTATTCACTTGTCAACCACTACAGATTCAATTCTCAAATATATAAGATAAATTTCTCTCGAATTACTTCTATAAAAGGATTTTGGTTCATGCGCACAACTGGTTCACTTTTTAGACAGTCTGCGCGGACTACTTATAAAAGACTGTGTGGAAGCTTCTTGATGTAGGAGGTGATGGATAACTGCAATAAAGTTGCCTTTTCATGGGATACTTTGAATTTTTGATAGGTAATTGTGAAAAATTATTTGAAGTAGAAAATGCTGATCTAAAAACTTGTTAACACTTGAAAATATTTTTTACAAAGTGGAGCAAGTAGGCATTTCTTCATCTATAAGCATAATTAGCCAACAAATAGATCTTATCGATACATTTTTTTTAAATTATTGATTCATCGTGGTAGTTAAAAAAAATTAAACTTCAAGATTTAATACGGCAAAATGCTTATGCTGCTACCACTAAAGAAATTATTTTTCAACGGTCGCTAAATGAAATAATTAATTATGAGAAGACTTTAACTAGCAATTATTAACTAGGTGACGTGCTAAAGAAAACTTACTTAATTTATGATATAATTGTATAATTTGTAACCTTTATTTTACGTTTTAAGAGAGTTAATATGGTAAAGTGCTATATATCGGTAACAAACAGGGCTGAAAGCCCATATATATCGAGACGGAAAAGAGTAATAACTGGTAACAAGTAAATTTCATTTTTTAGTTTTTTTCCCGGAATAATAAAAATCCATAACTACCAATTGTTTTTAATGGATTCAATTTTCATATTGAATTACTTTTTTGCCGTGATAAATTTCCTTGCAGTGAATTCTTTTTGTGGAGAATAGATTAACTCCTCCCGAATATTATCTAATATTGAAATAATTCTTCTACCAGTTTTTTCTCTGTTCGGTCTCGCTTTCAGGCCTGGTAACAAAGCATTAGTATCAACATGAATGAGAATTCATTCACGTCTGTCAAGTCTTGAAAAAGGGTGCATACTAAGCTCTTGAAATATGTCAACTGTCATTTCCAATCTATATATTTTTAAATGTATTAAGTTTTTTAATCGAGTAACAATATATGGTATAATTTTGGATGTTAATCTTTAATAATAAAAAAGACCATGTAATGGTTAGTCACAACAACTATAAAATTTTGCCAATTACTCATTGATATGTATATATTTTTTTATCTGCATTAACTTCCAGTCTTAACCATTAACCGATAAATGCCTTCTAAAGAGAATAAGAGTGAAATTAATTGTTGATGTATGTGTGTAATAATCTTCAATATTGTGTTTTTGTAGCTCCTGAAGCGATGGCAGTTGGAGGGCAGATCTTGTGCGGAAAACCTTTAACTTCATTAAGTCGAAGGTTTCAACTTCTCGCTCCCTCAGAAACAGAAAACAAAATCGAAGAAAAAGAGCTTTTGAGACTACCGAGTAAGTATAGCATATGATATAAATGATGAGTTTAGTGGATGTACCAGGTAAGTGACATTTTCACAGGAAAATGTCATAGAGTGAAAGCATCAATTTGGTAATGTTTAATGTAACAGAAATGTTATTGCTTTCAATTTACTTTTAATATAACTAATCCTCATTAGCTTTGTGTAAGCTTGCATCGTTTTGTTTACTTTAAACTATGTAGTGGTTAATAAATTAAGGCAAATAACTATAAGCCCTGTTTACAACAACTCTATAATAAAATATCTGTAACTCATACCACTTTTTTATTTCTTACCCTAATGACAGTCATGTTGAAAATGTCACTTACCTGACTCATCCACTCAGCTCCTTAAATATAAACGCGTTTTTTAAGTAAGGGCCATTTGAAAATAAAAACCGATCGAAAGAAAATTTTCAAAAAGCAAATTTATTTTCAGATTCGACACTTATCATACCTTACAACTATATTTAACCCTTTCGCGCCGACTGTCACAAATACGTGACAGCATGAAACCGTATCAACCAGGGTAAAAAGATAAAGCTGGTAATCAAAGTATTTCTTTAGCAGTTCATTTGTGGGCGGAGTTATAATTGTTTGATTTATTTAATTCACCATTACTTTGTTCAAAATAAAACTATTTAGTTATACTTTGAACTAACATTGATTATATATATGATTAAACTAACAATAATTAAAGTCAAAGCAAAGTAAGTCTGTCAAATTAGCAAAGACTGCATTTAAGTTACCGTTTTTTATTTAATTGCAACTTGATTCTGATTTTGTACGAATGCTTTTCTGAATCNATATATATATATATATATATACTTAATTAGCTATTTTAAATTGTAAACCACCTAAATAAGTAGTTCATATTTTATTTATGGCACAACTAAGTGGTATTTCAAATTAGAAACGAAACTCCTAACGTCTAACTCTTCCCTGTTAATAGGAAATGCATCATAATTGCAAACGAATATTTCTTTTAGGTTAAACCTGATTGTACATAAAAAAGCGTTAATTTGTCTGAAACATCTTTATCAACATTAAAATAATATATTTTAATTATTTTCAGCTGACTTTTGCCGGCACGGATACAAAGAAATCATGAAAATGCGAGGTGGTGCCATTTTGTGGGGATTTTTAAAACCTCTCTTTCGGGGAAAGATACTCTTTTCTCCTAAGAGCTATGAACCAGCACTTCACATCATTGCAAAAGTAAGAAAACATAGTAATCACGAACCTTAAAAAAATTTTACGAAGATATTACATTAATACTAGTGCTAATAGGAAATTTCCTTTCTAAGATATTACTTTAATGTTGAAAGATCTGGTAGGCGATAACATTCATGTAAATATATTTTCTTTTGATAATCACATTCTGTGCGGGTAAAGAGTGTATTAAAGTGTCCAGGTTTATTACCTTTTTGTTACCACTTACTAAAAAAATTACATCCCATGCTAAAACTTACAGAAATAATTTATAAGGAAACCCTTTCTACAATTTAAGGTGTTTTTAAGGTTTATTTGAAGTTAACTTCAAAAACAACCTTAAAAGATCAAGTTGCATAATCAAGGTGTATGAAATTGTTTTATTCACACTTGAGGTTGTTGGAAATCTATTTTAGATCAACCAATTTAGAGAGGTTATTTGTTAGGTGTGCAGGCTATTTTTTCACCCAATCACAACTAAAAGTATTGTGGAGTTATATATGAGAATATTTTATGTGGTGTAAATGAGGTTGAAATTGGGGTTTATTTATGAAGTTAGTTTTGGTGCAAAACACAACCTCATTTTCTACCTGAGGTGTATTTTTTTTCTCCGTTTTCCAACCTCAAAAACACTTTACTTTTTTTTGTATGGGAAAGAATTTTCTTAGTTCACAAAATGTGTATTACAAATAATAGTGAACGGTTTAATTACAAATAAAATTCGCAATTTCCTCTTCATACTTTGATTAATAAGAGGAATTGCAGGAAAATGATTTTATGAAAAAAGTCCGTCACAGGATTGTTTACATTCTTGAAAAGAAGACAAAAAGCTAGTGGCAAAACCATTTCATATTTAGCTTACTTTTGGGAGGACTCAAAGAAACCCTGCCACCAATACTTGTTAACGTATATACAGGACTGTTTCCTGAAAACGGAAATAACTTTTAGTAAGATTTGGTATTCATGCAGCACCTTATACATTAGAAAGTCTCCGCACGATGTTTAGAAGTCTCCGCAGACTATTTAAAAAGTGAACCAGTTGTGCGCATGAACCCAAATTATTTTTTAAAAGTACTCATATGTTTTAATTATCTTAGCGTCAGCCCTGTGAGGGGCTCTAACTAATTCATATGAGTGCAGAGATGCCAACTGCTCCGGACACGCCAAACTAATTAAAAAAGTGGTAAATAATGACAAAGTAAATTTTGCAAATATTTTAGTACTATTGCTCTCTTTTTAAAAGGTTTAGCATGACATATCTAGTCCTAGTCCTAGTGTTTTGATTTTATTGGGCACCTGGGCCGCGAAGCAGCATGACATATCTAAATAAAGTGATGGATTATATAAGCCTACAAATTGCTTAGAAATAGTGGTGGATAAAAATCTACTAAATTGAATTGATTAAACCAGGAATTACAATTCATAATCTACCACTTTTAAATATATATTTGCTGTCCGGAGCAAGTTGGCATCTCTGTGAGTGGGAATTTCATAAATCGCCGAAGCTCAATGGAATGGGTCTTTTTTTAAAAGCAATTGGAAGAAATTTATCATATCAATTTGAGAATTGAATTTATGGTGGTTGACAAGTAAAATAGGACAAACCAATCATATACATAAATTAAACAAATTTTTAGAGAAACATTTAATACTACTTTCTTAATTTTACTAGATTTTGTATTAAATGGCTCTTTTGAAGTCTGGATCATTTTCATAGTGGTTTGATCAGACTACCTATAAAAAACCGTGTGGAGGCTTTGATTCATGTCATTCATTCCTTCTAACAACTAACCAGAAATTAAATGATTTTACTACCACTCTTATACATTTTCCGGAGTGCAAACAGCCCCGAATATACAACATTGGCGCTTAGTTCTTATTTCTGTTATGTTAAATTAAAGTAGATTTCTGATAACAGAAGTCAAATATATTCATTTCAATTATCAACGTGTTTTGGTGGTTGTAAATGCATGAGGATATAAACATTCACTCCTGTTTTCCAAAACGGCATTAATCGAGATCTGCAATGAAACAGGAGATATAAACATCATCTATGACGGCCCATTTTAGCTCTATACTGTGAGCGACTTTAAACAAAATCATTTCTGTGAGCTGTTATTCAACACAATTCAGTCATGTGATTGGATATTTATTGACTATTGAACCTTCTTGCAAAATTTAATACATTACCTCAAAATTTAGTATTATTTTACTTTTATATATTTTACTTTAATAACAGTCGTTGAACAAATCACCCGATTTTTTCGAGTTTACAACTACCCATGTTCAACTCCGTAGCCTTGTAATTTTGAACCCAATCCAAAAGACAAGGGGACTCCCGGATCAAATTTTGGTAGAAATTTGCCTATGAGACCATATTTCACAGATTGATGCTATCCCTTATACTTTGGGGGATCAGAAATCCGAATCCAACGATAAAAGGGTATGTTCATTCGGAAAAGTACGTTTTGTGTCTGATTTCATAACTTATATTATCGTCTGCTCTAATTAATTTACGCATTCAGTCCTAGTAAGCGAAGTTCTTATATTACCTACTGCTTGAATTGTTGTTTGAGTTATTAAGCAACGTCATAGGGCTCCAAATATAAATATTTATATTATTAGTTCCTTGTGGTAAAATGGAATTATTCTGTTTTTACAAAATAAGTCTTAATAAAGAAAGACTTATAAAACCACTTTTGTGCATTTTTAAAAAGAAATCAGTCTATGGCAGTTGACAGAAGCGGTATTAGACGAATTTAATCGATTCTAAGATTTCCAAGTGTGGAAATCTTAGAATCCGCAAGTTTTTAAAATATGCAGAAATACATCTTAAATATTAAATACATCTTGCTCTTGAAAAATAATCTTTCCCTCTCAATTCTAGGTTGAATCTACCGGTGATTCGTAAAGCAAACGATTCAGTATCTTCTTAAACTTTGACCTGTTTCAAAAAGTTACGTATCAAATACATGTAAGGCAAAAAAGTAAAAAATCTAATAACTTTTAAAATTTCTGCATATGATTCCAGAATCATTTCCGTAGTATCTATCATACTTTTCATTAATAAAATTCAGAAGAATTGTAAAGTACTCTGTATCAATTATTGTGCATAATGTTGCAGGGCTGATAATGTTGTAAATTGGTATGTTTTGTGCATTTTAAAATATTAATTGTACTTTAACCAGATAAATGAAACTTTTAATTCGCTTGAAGAACAAATGAAGTTCATCAAAGCAGCTGCTGAAGGTTCAACAGGATTGCATTATCTCCAAAGGAAAAATGAAACGCTTTCATCTTTGCAGGTATGAAATTTTTTGGAAACCTTAGACTTTAGCACATAATCTCTTACAACAAATGATTCTCAGCGGAAGTGAACTGAAACAGAATGTTTTCTTTTGAATTTAGAGAACACTTCCAGCCATTACCATTTGATATTTTTTATTTATAAACATTTAAACTGTTGCGTCCGGGTGCAGTTTTCGTTGCCTGACATTTGTAACAGATCTTAGACATTTTCACGTTGCTAATTTCAAATCTGCAATCGGTTTCTCACGACAGGCTATGGTTTTGATAAAATTATATAATATGTTCCTAATCAGGATATTTTGAAATTCGCTCGAGTGAATATTAAGCGCGTGCCCCTACTTCTCTGTTACGTAAGAAATGGTAGGAAAAAGGGGATAATACATTTCAGTTTATGATGAAGTTAAGGTCTAATTATATATGTATGCATATATATGTGTATATATAGCACAATAAATAAATACAGAAAGGACAAAAAGAAAAACGACGAAAATTAAGAAAAACAATAAGTTTTATTTACTGCGCATGAGCTGCAAATATATAGAACTCATAAAATAAGTTCTAAATGTGGCGAAAATTACAGAAAAATGAAAAGAGAGAGAAAAAATATTACTAAAAATCTGGGGGGAAAAGATATAACCTCTTCATCAACTCCCACGATTATATCCGCAGAAAGGAGTGCTTTCATCGATATATTTGACTTTCGCATTATTGATACAATATAAGAAAGCACTCCTTTTTGCGAATATGGTCGTTTGAGCTGATGAAAAGATTATATCTTTTTGGGGGGATTTTTAATAATTTTTTTTCTCTTTTTATTCTGTAATTTTTTCTATGTTTTCTTTAAATTTTGAACTGTAGCTTTCGGAACAAAACTAATTTCAGATTAGAAATCACCACAATTTTATGACCTTTTTTGCAGTTTACATGCGAATGGAGTCAAATAAATTTTTTATTTTCTTTCTTAACATTTAAAACCAATTTTATCAAACTTAAGTAAAATTTGAAGTACTTTAATTTAATTTTACTCAGAATAAACTTAGTTTAAAACCGACAATAGTAACTTTCATTTATTTATGGCCACACCAAAATGACCCATACATATTTGCGTTTTGTGTAGGAAACCAGACTTGCATACCAAGTTATAAAATTAGTTTCGAATTATGTCAATAGATGGCGGGGCTGATTTTAAAAACCTGTAAAAACGATGTGTTTTCTATTCCATGGTCATGTTCTTCCTACTAAAATGTTTGTGTAGGAAACCAGAATTACCTGCCAAGTTATAAAATTAGTTACGAATTATGTCAATAGATGGCGGGGCTGATTTGAAAAACCTGTAAAAACGATGTGTTTTCTGTTCCAGGGTCATGTTCTTCCAACTAAAATGTTTTTTCAAGCGTCAGTTAATTTTGTCACCAAGCTAGGTAACTTTTTTGATGCAAATGGTGATAATTTTGCAAACATTATTCATAGTGTTTTCCAGCTATCATTGCCATCTATTAAGAATTTTGTAGCTGATTTTGAAGTGTGATGAAAAACAATGCCTACGGGACTCAACAAAACTTACTCTTCTATTTATTTTCCCTTTTTAATCGATTTTTTTAAATCACCCGTTATTTTCTGCGATGTGAAAAATGTTGGCGCATAGTTACCACGATTTTTGATGTTGAGGAAAACTAAAATTTTTACTGTGCGTATACACTCGTTTTTAATTTACTTTTTGGCTGTTACAGTTTTATTTTAATTTTTTTAATTATTTACAGACAGCTCATACTTTTGTACTGAGTGGAATTAATTTTCGTCTTGATTGCAAAAACATTTCGTTTGAAAAAACAAGAACATCTTTTATAATTCTTATATTTGCACGTTAGTAGAAGTGCTAACTAACTAAACTAACTTACTAAAAGCTGGGAAGCTCTTGTAGGAAAAAGGATAGCCTGGAAAAAACTTCGTGAGAAGGCCATGGCCCACCGTGGGCTGTCGAGCTATTGATGATGATATCTGCACGTTAACTACAGTTCTGTACTTTGAAATGTATTTAGTTTAACATCAACACCAGTAATGGTGGCAACGCTACACTAAATTAATTTTACAAAGTAGGCATCTGGTATTAACTGTAACATCCGTTAATTTTGTGATTTCAGAAATTTTTCGCTTCTAATGCTGTCTCGAGGTTTATAAAATCTTCTTCGTGGGGAGCTGCTCTTTCTTGGCTGGATGCTCCCAACACCAGTAGTCGTTCGTTATTGCATCTTGTGGAACTAGTTGGCAACGTGACTGAATGCATAAGCTTGGATCGCTTCATTGGATTTGATTCGGAAACTGAGCTTGAAGCTGCCGCAGCAACATTGCATGACAGGAGAGAATTCATTGCAGGTAACTTACAATTCAATAAGTGTGTGTGTCTCTTTTGTCATTGTATGAAATAGACGAGGAAAGCTAGTGACAAATGACAAAATCTTATCGTATTAATTAAAAACTTCACTCGCATAAAAAAATATACAAGTTGGAAATAGTAGTCAACTTGTTTCAAGCACTCAAAAACAGGCGCACATTGTCAAGACTTACCAAACATGAATAGCAGGAAACAAAAGTATTTTGACGAAAAAAAAAGTAAAGTTGCTAACGAAAAAGGGAAAAATAAACGCGATAACTACAGAACTAGTAAAAAAATACAGTAGCCGAGAGAGAGAAATAGAGCAAGAAACAGAACAAAAACTTTTCCTGTTCTGTTTTTCCTCTTTTTATTCTCTCTCGGCTACTGCGGTGTCTATCACCTTTAATAAAATACTACTGTGGTGTCTATCACCTTAAATAAAGGTGATAACTACAGAACTAGCGAAAAATACAGTAGCCGAAAGATATAAATATAGCAAGAAACAGAACAAAAACTTTTCTTCTTCTGTTTTTCCTTTTTTTATTCTCTCTCGGCTACTGTGGTGTCTGTCACCTTTATTTTCTCTTTTTCGCTGAAACTTTACGTTTTTCATCAAAGCACTCTTGTTTCCTCTCATTCATGTCTGACACGTCTTGAAAATGGGCACCGTTTTTGAGCGCTCGGAACATATCGACTGTTATTTTCAATTTGTATATTTTTGAAGCGAAGAAGTTTTCATTCAAGTAATATCTTTCCACTTCAGTTTCTTAGTATTATTTATTTATTCAACTCTTATCGTGCTTTGCAGCTTTGCCTTTCCTCTTTAATTCTGTTACATATGGAAAGTATAATGGCATGACAACCCCCCCCCAAGAAAAATGGAGTTTATTATTAATTCTCGTAAATGACTTAAGGAGTGTTGGTTGTTGTATTTATTTAGCATTTATTACTCTTAATGGCCCAATTACAACCACTAGTTAAAATAGTTTAGATATAAATGTTGAAAAATCAAAATAGCATTTTCGAAAGATATCTGAAAAATATTTTGTTATTATTGTTTAACCTATTTTCAGCCAAAGGTGTCACCATTTCAATAAACATTTTTATTGACACTGAGATGTCATTAATTTTATTTTATTTATTCATTCGTTTAGTTATTTTTACTATTTTTAAAGATTCTGAAGACATCTATAAATTGTTAGTAGTTCAATTGTAGTAAAAAGTTTCGGTTTGATCTTTTGAATTTTTTTCCTGTTGAGAAATTTTTAAAACACGCTACTTTTTTTAAACTTGGAACGTTATTTACAAATTCGAATTTTTGGAAAGCATATCATTATTCCACTTGAGACTAACCATATGTTTTATTATGGTTTCAAGCTTCAAGTCCTCCATTTTATTCATCATTACCATTTATGCACCATTTACATTGTTATTTATGCATGAATTCAGGTCTTAAGTAAATTATTATTTTTCATTCAAGGAACTTTTGTTTCTTAATGATTTTAATGAAAACCTATTTCAATGAAAATAATACCATTTTTTAAAATAATTTTATCCTTGGCCTAAAATGAGTTAAAAATATTGCTATTAATGATCTTATCTTTCAAAAGGCGGGTGAGCTATCGTTTTTTTTCTTCTAGAAATTAGAACGAAAAATATTTCTCGATTCTCCTCGATGAGAACATTTTGTAGACATTTATGGTATCTTAATCTTGTTTTATTTTAAAAAGATTTAAAGAAGAAGCTCTTTCTTCCAAATACTTTTGTTCACAGGAGTCAATTCCGATAATTTTTTCACGAGTGAGCACTTAGTGTTTTCTTTTCTTCTTTTTTAATTGTTGTCGCTGTTCATCTGCACAAGAATCTTCGCTTTTTTCTATCTTAACTTCCCCCCTCCCCTCACATAACGATGTCTGAATTAAGTCATGTTGAGATATGCAGTCTTAGCCATGGCAAGATACCTTGTACAGTCGTTGAAAAAATTTTACAAAGCTGCAGTAAAACATCAATTAAGTTTTGAAGAAGTTCCTAATAACAAAACCGTTACGACATCTATAAGCATAATTAGCCTACAAATAGATCTTATTAACATTTTTTTTTTAAATTATTGATTCTTCGTGCTAGTTTAACCCTTTTAAAGCCGTGGTAAGTATATTTACCACCAATTTTCAAAGTCTATAGTGAATTTTTTTACCACATTAAATTTAGGTTTCATTTGTTAATAACTTCAACTTTCCTGAAATGCGTTTGAATAAGATTAGCAACCATTTGTTAGTTTAAGAAAACGTATAAAAGTTATAAAATGCATTGTTCCTTTCGAAGATTGTAGCATTTATAAAATTAATTTTATTAATAAAGAAAAATGAAAGTCAATACGTTCCTAATAGGTCGTGTTAAATATACGCACTACATGGGTGAAAGCCCTTACATAGCAAGACGGAAAAGAGAAAAACCTGGTACGTAAAACATTTCATTCCAGCATTTTTTCGAAAAAAATGAAATATCTGTAACTATCACGATTTCTTTTATAATTCTGGCATATATATAAAACTGTTTCTTTTCCAAGATAAAGTAGATGTTGTTGAAAAATTTAAAAAAAGAATAAGTAAACTCCTCCCCAAAACTAGCTATAACTGAAATGGTTTTACTACCAGCCTTTCCTCTTTTCCGTCTCGCTTTCACCCCTGACGCACTATCAAAAAAATGGCATTTTTATAAACTAAATGAGTTTTTTTCTTATATCAATTACTATTCTTATAACTATTTCAGTTCTAAAAATACTTCAATTTGCCTTTACGAAATAAATGGCCCATTAAAGGGCTAAAAAAAATTTGAGACTTTAATACGCCAAAGCGCTAACGTTGCCACAACTAAAAAAATTATTTCTTAACGGCTGTGTAAGTTGTCAGCTACGCATATGTATATAGATAAAATAGATTATTCTTGCATAGCCATCAAATAAACAGCTCCCCAAGTAACAAGAGTTACCATTAGTTACATAATTTTTCTAAAGAATACTGAAAAGAGTAATTTTTGCTTTTCAATTCGTCAAGTGTAGTTACTTGCATTGTTTAAGCATCGTTTCTACGCTTTTAACACGTTGGAGCGAATGACGGCTCTAGCCGTCCTATTAATGTTTAGTTAATTTTTGTGATCTAATAAGCACAAATTTTTGAAAACCAATTCTTATTCCTAAAAATCAGACTCCTTAAAAATTAGCTAGTTCAAAAACTCTTGAAAATCATCGAATTCTGAACTAGTTAACACCCTGGTCAAGCACATTTTAATTAATAAAAAAAGGAACACTTTTACTGCGAAGTGTACAAATACATTTATTTGCTAATATTCAGTAACACACCGAAAAGAAAATGTAACATTCCAGGTAACATATAATTTTTTTTGGGGGGGAGGGAGAGAAAAAAACCGTCGCGATGAGCAAATAACGGTAACAGTTATTTTCATAAAAAAGTTGTGACAAAATGTGATAATTTTCCCTCTCAAAACTGAGTTTAATACTCAATTACATTTGACAGTTCTAAACAATTAACACGTTGAATGCCGTAGGGGTCACCAGCGACCGGCACTGAGTGTGTTCGTTGCACCACGGGGGTCACCAGTGACCGGTGAAGCCAAGATTATTAGAAACACATAGTTCGAGTAAATTTCGAATCTTTTTATATTATTATCGTTACTAAAATGGTTTGAAGAAATTAATGCAATATAGAGCATGCAAAATTAGTTTTATTTATATACACAGAGATGCCAACTTGCTCCCTACTGCGAATAAATATTTTCAAGTGGTAGTTTATTAATTGTGATTCCTGGTTTAATAAATTCAATTTAATTGATTTTTATTAACACTATTTCTAAACAATTCGTAGTTTTATATAATTCACCACTTTTTCCTGAAAGGTATGCTAAACCTATTATAAAACTATCAAAACCTGTCTAATATATGCAAATTTAGTTTGTTGTTATTTACCATTTGGCTAGACGGGCAAGCCAAGTAAAATTAGCGTGACATTCAACGTGTTAATTAATCAATTACTGGATATATGATCTCTTCAAACATTAGTTTGTCCAATTGCATTGATTCAAATTCCATTTATCCAAGTTAACTATTGATTGTTTTACAGCTATCGTATTTGTGGGAGACGAAGAAACAGATCCAAATCAACCAGAGAATACTATAAGAATTTCTGAGTACCTTCTACCAAAGAAAGTTTCTTACAAAATACGAATGGATATTGATAATGTACCAACGACTGAATATATTAAGTACAGGTCAGTATTTTGATGGCCCGTATTAGTCTTTTTAATACGTTTTTATCTTTTTTGTCCAACCTTAAGTTTAACCTTATACAACAATTAGAAAATAATCTTTAGGGTTAACCTTCATAGAAACACTTTAAATTAAATTTTAAAACTAAACATATATAGAACCTGTTTCCCTTGAATCGATAAATTTAAGTTCTTTTTTAGCAAAGCTTTAACTTCAAAATAATTTTAATGAAATTTGAGAAATTCAAACCTGTTTTATTTTAAGAAAGAAATCCTCTCCCTGAATCTTTAAAACACTAAATTTATTTTATTATTAACTTTTCCCATCACTAACACCCTAGGTTTTAAAACTAATTGTATTATAATTAATTTGTAGTTAATCTTGTTTGATTTCTTTAGTAAGCTAGACGTATGCTAAATTCCCCAAGACTTCATTATTGGGTGTAGTTTTAACGTCCTGCTATGTAATTAATTCTGTAAATAAGGGTTGAAAGAAGTAGTCGATATACATTTATTATGTTTGTTAACAGATGGTGGAGGCCTTATCCTTATGATGACTTCTTTGAAGATCTGAGATATTTCAGAGGATTTATTCAACTGCAAGATACCATAGACGATGCTATCATCAACATTCAGACAGGTTCAATTGAAGATAAAAGCGTGAAGAAATATCTGCAACAGTTTCCGTATCCATGCCACCAAAGTGATAAGTATGCTATTCGTAAACAATAATTTTTTTTCTTGTTATTAAAAATGAGTTTAAAAGGGGAGTCGGTAGTGTACATGCAAATAATGCTATAACAGACCTTTTTCAATGTACCTCTTATCAGCATCTAAAAAAGCTATTGCTTCAGTTATTTCTCACAGAATATTTATATATACATGTCTACTCTGTGATAACTGTTAATGCATAAGTTTGACAGAAAGTTTTTTAAAAATTTATGAACTTAGAACTTTTCACTTTTTTAAAAGTTTAATCAAAAATCTTTCATAACTCAGCAAGTATTGCTGTTAACGCTATGACATTGCCACTGCATACAACTGATATAATCTCAAATATCTCCAAAAATTTCAAAGCTATATATCATGAATAGTTTCTTAGAAAAGGTACATCAAAAAAGGTCAGTTTGATCATCAGCGTTAGATTCCCTACTGATTCCCCTTACAAAAAAAATATTTGCGTCAAAGGGTTAAACATTAGAATTGTAAATTAATTGGCTTTTTATAATTTCTTTTGTGTACAGATGGGGGACACTTTTGAAAGGAATCATGCCAGCGATCATGACCATATCGTGGATTTTCATTGTAGCATTTTTGGTGAGAGAACGAGTACTCGGTAGAGAACTGGAATTAGACGAAGTGAGTTAAGTTAAATGTCGTTTATTTCATTATCCCACATAATGTTAATTTTATTAATTTTCAATCGAATTTTATGTAAAAAATATGTTAGGCAATATTTTATTTTGGTTTTGTGTGATACGGAATTTGTAAAAAATTACTTAATATAGTCAGGAGCTTATTTTAATTTCTATTTTACAGATCTATTATCTAGTAGTTTATTTCAGTGAAACCTCTCGAAAGCTGAATTGTGGTAAATACAATGGTCGTTAATGGAGGTTGGTCAGTCTTAGAGGTTACCTCCATCGACTTCAAAATGTTATCTTATCTAGTAGTTTATTACAGTGAAACCTCTCAAAAGCAGCCGATCTCTGTACCACAGTACAATGGTCGTTAATGTAGGTTGGTCAGTCTTAGAGGTTACCTCCATTGACTTCAAAATGTTATCTTATCTAGTAGTTTATTACAGTGAAACCTCTCAAAAGCTGCCGATCTCTGTTCCTCAGTACAGTGGTCGTTAATGGAGGTTGGTCAGTCTTAGAAGTTACCTCCATTGACTTCAAAATATTATCTTATCCATCAGTTTATTACATTGAAACCTCTCGAAAGCTGCCGATCTCTGTACCACAGTACAATGGTCGTTAATGGAGGTTGGTCAGTCTTAGAGGTTACCTACATTGAGTTCAAAATGTTATCTTATCTAGTAGTTTATTAATGTGAAATCTTTCGAAAGCTGCCGATCTCTGTACCACAGTACAATGGTCGTTAATGGAGGTTGGTCAGTCCCCTCCATTGACTTCAAAATATTATCTTATCCATTAGTTTATTACAGTGAAACCTCTTGAAAGCGGCAGATCTCTGTTCCTCAGTACAGTGGTCGTTAATGGAGGTTGATCGTTCTTAGAGGTTAACTCCATTGACTTCAAAATGTTATGGAAGGTACATAATTTTCCTCAAACGATTTTAATTTTAGTCAGTGTCATTTTCCCCCAATTTTATTTCAGGTACCCTTATTTTTTTTAATTCCAGGTGCAGATTCTCCGTGGAAAAAAAAGTAACCCTACTTGAGTTTTAGTTTTATGCAGTTTGCTTCACAGATGGCGCTGTAACCGAGAAAATAAAAATTGGGTACAAACTCTTTAAAATAATGGTATATTGAGATCAGTGATATTGAAAAAAAATAATAATAATAACCTTTCGGTATTTTTTCCGTTAAAATTATCTTAAAAAGAAAATTGGAACTATTTGGAGAAAAAAAATTGGAGCATGTCCATTTGGAAAAAAAATTGGAACTGTCCATTTAGAAAAAAAATTGGAACATGTCTATTTGGAAAAAATTGGAACATGTCTATTTTTTGTTCGTAATCTGATAATACCCTGTTTTAATATTCTCGGTTGCAGCGCCACCTGTGAACCAAAATGCATAAATATTTAGATCTAATATGGTTATTGTTTTCTAGCAAATTCGAATCTTCTATAAAGAAAAAAAAATAAGAGTTCATACGTAAGATTTGACTAAGCTGCCCTTAGGGGGACGAGGTGGAAGATCGAGTTTGATATCATTGGATAGCTTTATAAAAAATACATTAATGGCGTCTATTTTCCCCTCTCCTATCTCAGACTTCTCGAGATATTTAACCGTTTTAAAACTTTTTTTACCCATTGTATTGTACAAAATATATTACCTCTATTGAATATTGCAAACCATATTAAATCATGTTTATGATTGTCAGGCACATTTCTATGAAATGTTCATATTTTGGCAGTAAATAAAAAACAGCATAGCGAGACATTACGAATGAAGTGCTTGACTCTTTTTATTCTTATCAAAAATTAATTTAAACATGTCTACATTTCAGCTTGTCAATTCCTTAGATCACCTAAACAGTTTGCCACAAACCTATTTTTTCTGCCCATGACACCACGCTGAATCAAATCCCAATTACAAATTTTAAAAAAAGCTTTGAATTTTCGATTTTCTATTATCTTAATAATTTTAAGCCATCGGAAAATTTTCAAAGTAATTTAAAATGCAAAGATTTGTATCGACATGTGGTGAACATTACCTGGTAATACTGTCTACACTTTTAAACTTCCATTGTTTTACTGATTATTATTTTTTAAATAGTTTAAAATGGAACGCTTCTCTCAATGGTGAATATTTCTATCAAATAATTTTTGCTTATTTTTATCAAATAATATTTTCTATCCTCACTAACTGGACTAAAGTTTTATATTTGGGTAATTTTAGACTCTTCGAGTGATGGGTTTGAAGAAAATATCCGCCTGGATGGCTTGGTTCTTGACAGGCCTAGCTGTTCTTTTTGTATCTGTGATTGGCATCGTGGCTGTACTGAAATGGGGAGGAATCACGCCACTATCAGACGTTACTATCTTGTTTTTGTTTGTGGCAGATTTTGCCATACTTCTCATTGCATACTGGTTTGTTATTTTTCTATTTTAATTAATTCATAATTATGATAAATTGAATTTTCAATGTAAGAAAGATAATGATGCGGCCAAAATGAAGGGGGGAAATGACAATTTATGATTGAGTGAAGTTTGTATTTCTAGTTTTAGCTACCATATTAAATTTATAAAGTAGTGTCCGGGGTAACTTAAAGACGAAATTCAATTATGTTTCAATAATAAATATTTTGTAAGAATATGAAATTTGTCGTTCATCGAATTTCAAAATGAAAGGAAACAATTCTTGTTTAATGCTTTTCACTATTTTCTTTGTTTACCAGAAAAAGACGAATGAAGTATGTATGAATACCATATTTAGGAATGTTTTAATTAATATTTTTAAATGATTTTTGTTTGTAACTGAACTAAACTTTGTCTGTAACTGAAAATTATTTTTGAAACTCGTTATTAGATTTTCATTAAAACTGTTTCATGTCCTTTTCAAAAGAAATATTCAAAATTGGAAAATTTTTAAGAAATCAAAATCTTTTACACTTACCCCGTCCTTAAAAATTACGTTTCACACAACAAATTTATATTAAAAAGAAATTATTATACTCCGTTGCAAGTTAAGGAAGGACCGCTGTGGTATAGGATTTAAGTAATCATCCGCGACTGCATATAGTTCCGTTTTATTTAGATATCAAATTATACAAATATGGTTTCATAACAATATAAAAGCTTTTAAAGGTTTAACTAGTCGGACTGAAATTTAATTAATTCTATCTCTTACGATACATATCATAGAATTATTAAAAAAAGGGTTATAGTTTCGTAGTCTTACTGGAATCCTAGACTTGGCGACAGATTTCGATAATTAAAGAGAGCATTCATTCTTGAAAAAGAAACAACTATATGACGTAGCGAGAGCATTGGATTTGATTGGACAACTAAAAATGGCGCGTCTTGTACTTACACGCACTTAACAAATCAAATGTGAGATAAAGAATTTTAACTTTTGTTTCGCTGTAGAAGAAATCGTTTGCAAGAAACAATGTTTATTATTCTTTCATTAGTTTTTTTTAAATGCGAACAGAAATAAGTATATTTAATACAATTTTTTTAGATATCATTTTTATTAATTCTTATTAACAAAATATTAGTTAATAAGTTTTTTTTTCCTCATTTCACGCAATTTAGGAAAGCAAGTAAAAAGAAGGCTGTGCAACATAGTTTCAAGAGTTGGCGATGTTGATATACATTTGAGCCTGGAGCTTGGCATCCGTTTTTCTCTCGCGTAGATGCAAACAGGCTATCTCCATAGGAATAATGATTTTTTCTTAATTTGCAACAGAATATAGTAGCGTTTTCATCATTCGTCTTTAAATATTTTAGTAGGCAAGGAGGGAAGAAAAATTTGAATATAGAGAATGATTAGTAATCATATTATTTTAAGGCATTTAAAAGCCGTATGAAAATATACTGTATTGTGTAATTTTAAATGATCTAGTACTTGAATCAGTTCAAACAGCGTTTTAAAAGACTCGAAGTGCACTTAGAGAACGGAACACAAGACAATATGTAGGTTTATTTTTTTTTTAAAAATTCTTTTAAGAAAATTTTAGATAAGTACGTACTTTTGTTCAAGTTGTAGATTAAAAAACCATTCCGCATGAAATAAAATCTCAATGTGAAATGTAATGCTGGAAGTAACTAATAAATAAAATTAATAAGCCGGTTCTCGATATGTTAAATATTATATACTGGCCTGTTTGTACCCCAGAAACTGGTATCAAAACCATTTCATTTCGAAATTTCTTAAAAAATAAAGTGGAAGCTTTTCCAATTTTCCATTACAAACTATACATTGCTATTTTTTTTCCCTCAGACTTATTTTTGCTCTTGTTACTCAGTACCAGCCTTAGTCATTGGATCTGATATGACTCTTATATTGAATCTGATATGATGTACTCCAGTTAGTACATCAGTGATATTCTTGCTCCGCTTATAAAAAATTATTACAGTTTAACGCAATTTAAGTTATTTTCAGTTTAATATTTTTCATTTTAAGTCATTTTTCCTCCACTACATGCCAAAAATTCGAAGTATCATATGAGAAGCTAATAACAGACGGCGCTAAGTAATACTCGACTATGTATTTTTTTCGAAGATAAGCTTTTATGCATGATAAAACTAATAAAAGATATTTATAGTAAGGGGTATTTAACCCGTTTGTATTTATTGTCCCTTTAAAAGGACAGCTTCTTTTTTTCAAAGAAGATAAAAGTGGCAGCATAAGTGTCTAATTTATAGGATTTATTTTGCAGAAAAAAGATAATTCTGTCTGCCGTAACAAACTAATTATATTAAAAATTCGATCTGCAGTCATCGTATAGCGCTTTTCCTAAGCTGAAGTGGTAGGTAACAGAAAGAAATATGCTCTGCATGTAGATAAATATGCACTGAAACTTTTTTCACTGATGTGTTTTTCATATAAAGACCACTTTCTGTGTCTGGGCATTGATAATGTTAACTCCTCCTGAAAACAAGGTAGACATGAACTGGTTTTACTACACTTTTAACTTTTTTTCGGGTAACAAACAGCTTAGTATTTCATATAAGCAATTACTATCGCAGTATAGTATTGAAAACTATATGATTTTCTATTTCTAACTTATAAGTTTTTTTATTTCAGCCAATTGATGAGCACATTCTTCAAGAGGGCATCCACAGCTGCACTGCTCTCAGTTCTTTTATACGTTCTATCATTCTTTCCATTTCTTCTGTTCGTTACTTGGGAATTGGACTTCTTGTATTGGCATAAATTGTTGTCGGTAAGTATGTTGCAGTATAAGTTATATTTTTCAGCATTATCGAAACCTACTTAAATTAATTTGTTGTTTTATTATGTTAATTGTCAATGCTAACAAGTCTATTTTAAAGCAAAGGGGTGCGCTTCTTCATAATTTCCTGTGGCGCCATCTATAGCCAAGAATTCGACTTCTGTCACTCACAAACGTCACAGCCCGTTTTAAAGGGTAGACACATTCACGCACCATCCATCCGCAGATCGTAATTTTGACCTGAATCAGAGCATGATCAGTCTCCAACCCAATACCCACAGAGGTACTGATTTGTTACGGGAACTTGGAGTACTTTGTGACTCCGACAGATTTAGCATGCACCAGTCAAAATTTTGGACACTAATTTGTTTTTTACTCGGAGATCGAACTCATGATCTCTTGGACATAGTCTCAACGCCTTTCACCCATGCTACCCTGGCCATTTAAATTAACATTAAAAAAAACTATCTTGCATAATAAAAGAGCTTAGTGGATGATGAAGAAATTTTCAGAGGTATTTATTAATTAAAATCGCACCAATATGTAGATGTTTAATGTAACAAAACTAGTTTTGGTCTCACTTTAATTTTCCCTCTGGTTGATATGAATTCCGCACCCGGCTCGCACTGACGTAAAACATACTTAGTGGTTGATGGATCATGGGTTAGAGTCCCCCTGCCGTTAGGCTAACCGTGGGAGGTTTTCGTGGTTTTCCTCTCCCTGTAACGCAAATGCGGGTTAATTCCATCAAAAATTCCTCCACGAAAGCCCCAATACTTGATCCTGGAGTTCCCTAGTCTTCTGGATTGGGTTCAAAATTCAAAGGCTACGGAGTTGAACATTAGTAGTAGTAAACCCAAACATAGGGTCGGCTGCTCAACGATGGCTATAAAATGTGAAAAGTTGCTATAGCAATTAGTTTAAACTTGACAAGATTGGAGTCTCATAGTTCGAAAATCCTATAATTTTAAAAAAATGCTAGTTTGGTGTGTGAAAATTAGAGCTTTTGATTTATATTCGTTTGCACATAAAGTTCTTATATCTTCGAAACTATTAGTTCCATTGAAATATTTAATATTTATTTAATTCAATTTATTATAAGAAATATACAATACCTCACTTGTCTTTATACAGATGTTAGATATGTAAATAGATTTAAGTACAAAACTGTACTTTTGATACATAATAACTTTGATAACTTTTCAGCACTAAGTTCTATTGATATCAGCGTAGC
Organism: Parasteatoda tepidariorum; assembly: GCF_043381705.1. Classification (NCBI taxonomy): domain Eukaryota; kingdom Metazoa; phylum Arthropoda; class Arachnida; order Araneae; family Theridiidae; genus Parasteatoda; species Parasteatoda tepidariorum. The sequence continues at coordinate 17,015,442 of NC_092209.1, read as the reverse complement.
ATTATTCTTCAGAAAACAATTTTAGTTATCACAGTAAAGATTTAAATCAATACCTTACATAAAATCAGCTCACCAAAAAATATAAAAATCTATCAACACATCGCATTCACTTTTTCATGACACAAATTTTACAGATCTGTGTTGTAAGTGAATATGTAAAATGAAATACGTATTTGTGTCCATTGTAGTGTGTTCTAGTCTCAACATCCTTCTGCTTTGGTTGTCTCTACCTGAGTCGCTATGAAGACCAAGGTCAAGGCATCCACTGGTCCAATCTGTGGCTCAGTCCAGAAGCTGAGGATAGAATGAATTTCGGAACAACCTTAGTCGCAATGGCATTGTGTGCTCTCGTATATTTCTTCATCGCATGGTATGTTGGAAGAATTTCATTGGGTGAGTTTTTAGTTGTCATTATATGTGTTTTCTCAATTATACAAAATAAATGTTTAAAAATATATCTGTTAAAATAAATAAATAGATTTCAATAAGATGAATTTTATTTAATGGCCTTCTATGCATCAAAATTATTTTCGTTGTTTTATACAAGCTGTCGGGAAAATAAACTTCAGTAAGTATATAAAAAAATTTTATTATAACTTTAAGGCAAATATTGCTATACAAGCATTCAATAATTCTTTTTTTTTTAATAAAATTTATTTTTACAGAACAGAAGGATTTTCACATGATTTCATACTTTAATCATTCCAAAAAAGGCACATAATTTAAACAATACTATGCAGGCCTGATTACTATTACGCTTTTTGCAAAATATTTTATGGAGTGGTAGATTTTTAAAAATTCACATCATTTCAGAATTTTTGTAATTTTGCCAAAATTTTAAAGGCCTCACTACAAAAGTACCAGAACAAAGTGACGTTGCGCATGAACTTTTAAATAATTTATGTGTAGTGGCGTGGAAATTAAGTTTAACCCTTTCAATACGGCAAAAAATCAGTCCAAGTGCGCCCCATTGCCGGGATCAGTTATTTTTCCTCCAAGCGATTATTAGGTAAAATAACTTTTATGCCTAAAAGGTTGAAGGTCTTGGAGACACTTAAACGTCCTCATAACAGCGCACCATCAATAACAGTGATTTCACCAGCTTCATTGATGGGACAGCATATGTCCCACCGTAAGCCCAAAGCATCTAAACCCCGGGACAGGATATGTCCCGGCAGAATTCTAGAGTCAATAACTCATTTTTATTGACATTTTACTTAAATTTTTGATGATTATTTTAGGTAATGTTTTTTTATTAACATTTTCATGTACATTTGCGTTAACATTTTTTATTAACATATTTATTTATAAACACTTTTCGAAATTAATAGTTATAAAATAAGAACGGTAAAAAATTGAAAGTGGTAGAGGAACAATAGTATCTAAAGTCTGGGTTTCTTGAGGGTATGGTAGGGCTGGAAACAGTTCTTGCTCAGTGCTACGTTGCAAGAGGTGCACACTATTTCTAAGCGTGCCTCTTTATTCATTTTTGCGCATCATGCACATCTTCTGCGCGTTTATTCCCTCAAATGGTGGAAATGGTTTCCAACATTGAAAAGTCTCGCTGCTGCTGATGATGATGATATAGTTTTGGAGGAAGAGGGCTTTTGTTTATTGACTTCCTTGCTCGCATTTTCAAGTGTTCTTTCGTTCATACGTTGGGCAATGTAAATGAATAAGCTTTTAGGAAAGATCTTGACGAAAAAATCCCCTTCGATGGCTTCGTTGCCAATAGAGAGATTTGTTTGACCCTTGATGTAAGTAACTAATGGCATTCGTGGTACAAAGTTAGTTGGATGGGACCATGAAAATGATGGGGGATTCTGGTTCTGGAGTTCAACTTCATCATCAACCAAATCATTGCTATTGGGTGAAACGACTTCATTGTCGGTCTCCTCTTCGCTGCTTTCCTCGAATGTGGACTCTGTTTTCAATTTCAGAACATTCAATAATATAAGCGAGCTGTCTCAACTTGTCATCGGGGTAAATTCTCTTTCGACTCTTCAACAGAGGAAGGAGCCCTCAAATAAGCCTTCGAATTATTTAGAAATAGTGGTGGCTAAAAGCCTAATAAATTGAATTTATTAAAACAAAAATTAGAATTAATTCACTACCACTCGAAAATATTAATTCGCTCTCTGGAGAAAGTTGTCGCTTGCTTGATTATATCAGGAATGATTGACACGAGAAATTTACGGACTCAAAACGATGAGACGGCCTTAAAATTGTTTGGAGATCAAAGTGGGCGTTATTTTCTGTCCTAGATATTTTTTAGTAACTGGGACATATGCTGTCCCAGCCGTAATATCAAAAATTTACCAGACTGGGACAGCACATGTCCCGTCCGGTGCGAAAAGGTTAAATAAAAAATAATACATTAAAACATATACATAGCTACCACTAGAATAATTTTTTACAAAAAGCGTAGAAAGTTGGCAGCCCTGCAATTGATCATGTTTACGTAATCAAAGCCAAAACATTCATATATCATTTTCCAAAAGTTATCTTATTACGCAATTTTATTTTATTTTAAAACTTTTGTATACGTTCAAAAAGATACCTATTTGCATCATTCCATTTTAATTATAGGTTACAAAACCAAGAAACCTCTACCCTGGTACTTCATGCTCCCATCTCCATCCATAAAAGATGATAAAGTATTCGAAAGTAGTTTATCGAACTCACAAAAGAAGGCCAAAAAAGCTCTGGAAGGTAAGTATTACATCTACCTTCTTTAGAATTGCCTTGGTTAAATAACAAATGGTTAAAGTGAGGTATATTTTATCTGCTTATTTACAACCCACTAATAATAAACCTTCCCTTAAAGTTAATCATAACTTTCCCTAAATCAATTATATATAAATTATAGAGAGTTGAGAATAGTAACTTCAATAAGAACGTCGCTTGCTCAATACTTTGCGCTAGGGCAGAAAGCATATACGATACGTATATATATATATATATATATATAA
>NC_092209.1:16942243-17012011 GCF_043381705.1 Parasteatoda tepidariorum | reverse complement strand
AATTTCAAAATGAACTTAAGTAACTAAACTGTTATAAACCTACTTTTTAGCACAACTAAGTATGTTACGCTGGAGTAAGTTAAAATAACATAAAAATAAATAGTCATACTTGTCTTAGTTTTATAGTTTAATTCCTAAAATAAGACGTTTAAGAGCAAACGATGTTTTGCATCTCGTTATAGACAAAGACATATCGATTGCATTTTTTGCTGGTTATTCAAATTTTATTCAGAAAAATTAGTCATGACTAATGAGTTTATTCATCAATCATTATTCAAACATTTTTATACATTTGCATAATGAATGATGAATAATGACTAAATTTTCATATGAATAATCATTCAGAATAAATTTATTCTGAATAAATTTAGTCATGAATAAAATTTTCGTGAATGATGCCCATCACTGTATATATATACCTGGACACCGAAGGGACGAAGGAAAGTACTTTAACACGTTCACGCCGGGAAAAGTGAAAATACTGGTACGGAAAAAGAGAAAATACTGGTGGAAGAACTATTTCAATATTGGATAATGTTCGGGAGGAGTTAATCTATTCTCAACATTAACAATTCACTGTAAGGAAATTTATCATGGCGAAGAAGCAATTCAATATAAAAATTACATCCGTTAAAATCAATTGGTCGTCATGGATTTTTATTATTCCCGGAAAAAAACTAAAAAATGAAATTTATTTGTTACCAGTTTTTACTCCGGTGCCCTACCACGATGAGACAATCTAGCGTGACCCACCGGTGGGTCACCCCGGCGTGAACGTGTTAAAGGTGGCCTAGGGCCCTCACATTTCTAGATAAGGTCCTGACTACGATTCCCTGAAAGATGTACAAACGGGGTCTTAATAAAGATTTAAGAAATTTAATTTTTCCTCTGCAGCTGGTGATCAAAAGGCTGGAGCATTAAAAAAAGTTGGAATAAGCATTGAAAATGTGCACGCTGTGTATTCTAAGAAAGGCTCCAAAGAATGGAAAGCACTATCAGGACTAAATATAGAACTGTACGAGGATCACATCACAGCTCTACTCGGACACAACGGAGCTGGAAAAACAACTACCATGTAAGATAAACTCATTTATTCTATACATTACGAAAAAGGTATACATTTGCTCTAAAATTCTCCAATATTTTCTTTTGCCAATTACACGGGGGAAAAACTTCGTGTTGCATTTATGCAAATACTTGACATAGACCACCAACGCCTCCTGTAACTGAAAGTCTCCGCACGGTCTCTTAGACGTAGTCCGATCAGACCATTAGGAAGGTAAACCAGTTTACAAAAGAGCCATTTTGTAGAAAATCTAGTAAAATTAAGAAAGTGGTAGAAAATATATCTTTAAAAATTTGTTTATTTTATGAATATGATTGGTTTGTCTTATTTACTTGTCAACCACCAAAAATTCAACTCTCAAATATATATGATAAATTTCTCCCAATTACTTTGAAAACAGAATTTGGGCTCATGTGCTCAGCTGGTTCACTTTTTGAATAGTCTGCGCAGACTACTTATAAAAAACCGTGTGGAGGCTTTCTGTTGTAGGAAGTGATGTTTTGGCTGCCAAGCAATTTTACGCCCCTAAACTCTCCTTGAGGAATACCTTCCCTTTGACGCAGAGCGACTCTACTCGAACAAGATCACCGAGATTGCTGCCTGTGTACTTTCAGCCCTTGGGTATATTTGATCTTCCGTGAACACAACACCACCATTCCCACCACTTGATATAACAGAATTCAAGGGTGCGGATTTCAAATCTAAAATTAATTTTGCTCCTTAAGCTAAAGATTTTTTTAAGACATGTTTAGTTATTTTTTTTCAAACTTTGGAAGATTAAAAACCTTACATATAGGTATAACAAGGGTTAGCGCAAAAGTTGAGAAAAACTTCTGGGGAAGTTAGTGCGTTGAGACCCGTGCCCGAAAATATCATGACAAGGGATGCATCCCTAATATGATATGTTCAGTTTTCAAATAGTATTTTAAAGTGCATTGAGTGCAAAGGATTAACTCACAACCTCTCCATAGTGCGTAAATTTGAATTTCACCCTGATTTGCCCCTCTCGGTCACTGTGGTTCTTTTTGTTAATTTTTTCATTTTTTTTCGCTCTCTTTCGGCTACTCTGGTTTTTTCTAGTTTTGTTTTAAACCTTTATTTTTCCATTTTTTGCTAGCAATTTTTCGTTTTATATTTTAAATCACTTTTTTTTTCTCCTTCATTTCTAACAAGTCTTCAAAATGAGTGCCTGTCTTTGAGCGCTTGAAACATGCCGACTTTTAATTCTAATTTGTATATTTTTGAAGAGAATGAACTTTTCAAGCAGTAATATCGTACCATTTCAGTTTCTTTGGATTTCTTTTTATATTTAATTTAATATTTATTATATTATAGCGTTGAAGATTTTAAAATAACCCATTATAATTTTTTGTTTTTTATTTTAGAAAATTACTCACCGGAAGAATTCCACCTACGTCTGGAAATATCAAGTTATACGATTTGGACATACCCCAACAACTACCTCTGGCTAGAAAGATGATAGGATTTTGCCCACAGAACAACACTCTCTATGACAAGTAACGTTTACATTTATTTTGAATATTTTTATTCCTCACCTCTGGCGGCAAAGATGATAAGGTTTTGCCCACAGAGTAAAACACTCTCTATGATAAGTGAAGTTTACATTTATTTTGAATTGTTTTATTCCTTACCTCAGGTTAGAACGATTATAGGGTTTTGCCCACAGAACAACACCCTCTATGACAAGTAAAGTTTAGATTTATTATGAATATATTTTATTCCTCATTTCTGGCTACAAAGATTGCAGGGTTTTGCCCACAAAACAACACTCTCTATGTTAAGTAAAGTTTACATTTATTTTGAATTGTTTTATTCGTCACCTCTGGCTACAAATATGATTGGGTTTTGCCCTCAGAACAACACTCTTTATGACAAGCAAAGTTTACATTAATATTGAATATCTTTTTCTTCACCTCTGGCTACAAAGATTGCAGGGCTTTGGCCACAGAATAACACTCTCTATGTTAAGCAAAGTTTACATTTATTTTGAATTGTTTCATTCGTCCCCTCTGGCTACAAAGATTACAGGGTTTTGCCCACAGAACAACACTCTCTATGTTAAGTAAAGTTTACATTAATTTTGAATTGTTTTATTCGTCACCTCTGGCTACAAAGATGATTGGGTTTTGCCTCAGAACAACACTCTTTATGACAAGCAAAGTTTACATTTATTTTGAATTGTTTCATTCGTTACCTCTGGCTACAAAGATGATTGGGTTTTGCCTCAGAACAACACTCTTCATGACAAGCAAAGTTTACATTAATATTGAATTTTTTCCCTCACCTCTGGCTACAAAGATTACAGGGTTTTGCCCACAGAACAACACTCTCTATGTTAGGTAAAGTTTACATTTATTTTGAATTGTTTCATTCGTCACCTCTGGCTACAAAGATGATTGGGGTTTGCCCTCAGAACAACACTCTTTATGACAAGCAAAGTTTACATTAATGCTCATTTTTATTCTTCACCTCTGGCTACAAAGATTACGGGGTTTTGCCCACAGAACAACACTCTCTATGTTAAGTAAAGTTTACATTTATTTTGAATTGTTTCATTCATCACCTCTGGCTACAAAGATGATTGGGGTTTTCCCTCAGAACAACTCTCTTTATGACAAGCAAAGTTTACATTAATATTGAATTTTTTCCCCTCACCTCTGGCTACAAAGATTACAGGGTTTTGCCCACAGAACAACACTCTTTATCTCAAGCAAAGTTTACATTAATATTGAATTTTTTTCCCTCACCTCTGGCTACAAAGATTACAGGGTTTTGCCCACAGAACAACACTCTCTATGTTAGGTAAAGTTTACATTTATTTTGAATTGTTTCATTCGTCACCTCTGGCTACAAAGATGATTGGGCTTTGCCCTCAGAACAACACTCTCTATGACAAGTAAAGTTAACATTAATTTTGAAGTTTTTGTTCCTCATCTCTGGCTCGAAATATGACAGGGTTTTGCCCACAAAACGAAACACTCTCTCTATGACAAATAAAGTTTGCATTCATTTTGATTTTTTTCTTCCTCACCGAAAAAAGATTGTTTTTAGCAATCCCGTTATTTTATTTACCCCTGTCGTACTTAAATAATGTTCCGATATATTTAATTCACATTTACTTAAAAGATACATTATTTTTAAACTATTAATAATAAGCATCTACGTTTAATTTATATAAAGCCTTGCCAATTTCTATCTTTAAAATTATTCTATTTTTAATCATCTCAACTTAGTGATTACCCGTTGTAACCTAAGTTTTCCATTTTTGGCTAATAATTGTATTTCAAATTCAATAACATAATTTTTAATTACCTCACACGCCATTGCCACTAAATTTCACAACGTCGTTTGAAAGTATTGCATTTAGCTAATTTTTAAGGTTAAGGAAAACTTCTGCACTATAAATATAGGTAAATTGCTTACAAACCGATACGAGAATTTTCGCTTGTTAATCATCTTCTCGGTACACATTTAAATTTTTCTTTTTCTATTTTCAGGTTAACTGTCAAAGAGCATTTGTATTTATTTGCACATCTGAAGGGCCTACTAGATGCAGAAAGCATTGAAAAAGACGTCGAAGGGTAATAAGCTGCTACAAATATTATAAAAGATAAACATTTTAACTTATCCAAATAGATTTTTAAAAAATGCATTCTCACAACAGCCTATTGTGGGCCAGGGGTTTCATGTAATTTAAGGATTTGCGATTTCGTGACCAAGGGTATGATGGTGATCACTGACCACCTTTATTTCACAGACACGCCGGAACTCTTTTATCTGAAGCTGAATCTCACCAAAGATAGTACTTAAGTGTTTCATTTTGGCAGATCATTGCATTAACTACTGCGCCATCTCAGCTCTATCCAAAAAGAAATGTAAAATGAAGTTTTAAAAAAAATCACTTTCTCGTACGTAACAGATGCTAAGAAGTTTAAAATAAATCACTTCAACAAACAAAGCCGGCGTTGAAATATAAAGCATCTATATTTTTCATTCTCTCTCCCATTTATTTACTCACTAGCCGCTTAAGGCGGACAGCAAGAAAGTATGAAGTTTTAAAAAAAATCACTTCCTCGTGCGTAACAGATGTTAAGAAGTTTAAAATAAATCACTTCAACAAACAAAGCCGGCGTTGAAATATAAAGCATCTATATCTTTCATTCTCTCTCCCATTTATTTACTCACTAGCCGCTTAAGGCGGACAGCTGTCCGCCATGCTAAAGGTTTTCACAAATAAAGTTTTTTAAAACATAGCAGAAAATCTGAAGATTAGTGGACAATTACAGTGTTCCTGTCCTGCAATTTTGTCTTCATATCCAGATGAACAGCAAAAAATATATCAAAACGAAGCGTTCTATTGAGTATAGTTAAGTGCGGCGAGCTCTCTGCTTATCGCTTATAGCTCTGCGTTTCAATAGGTAAGGCTTAATTTAGGTTGGGGCTGGGTAGATAGCACAAGCACCAAGCGTTCTATTTACGTATCGAATATGTTGCCACATTTTTAATACAAAAGTTACAAAACTATTAAAAAATGCATAAACTTTTCTCCACTTTGATAAACGTAAACTAATGCGAACCTTACAATTAAATTATTAATTCCTTCGTATATTATTGGTTTAAGTTGTCGAAAATTAATATTTCAATTGTAAGGTTCGCATTAGCATACATTTATAAGAGTGGGGAAAAGTATATGCATTTTTTAATAGTTTTTTGAATATGGCTCTTTGAAGACGAAAAAGCATAGATTTTCTTACAAAATGACTGATAACTAAAAAACTAATCCAAATTTTTGAAAAAGAAAAAAAATACTTCTTCATGATGTCAAAACACAATTATGTGCCGAGTTTCGTGCCTGGGCGAGGCTTCTGAGGCGGTATATTGTGATTACAGGCAGACAGACAAACAGACACACACACAGCCGCGTTTATTATTATGTATAGATTTACTCCTCCCCAAGTATAAAATGGCACTTGATTTGAATTTGAATATTATAAAATAAATCATTTTATAGTAAATTTGTGTTTGATTTGAAGTTTTCTCTGGGAAGAAATTTTTATGAATTGCCTATGGCAAAGAATTTTGAAATTTAGCTAATATTATTGATATTTGGCTAATTTACTGGCTAATAATTTGAAGATCTTAGCTTGGGCCTTTGCTTTACCATATTAAAGAATTTGATTCTGGTTTAAGTTAGCATTTAAGGAACAGAAAGTAATGAGTACGTGACACCTCAAAAACTAATCTTCAGCATCTATGAAATGGTCATATACGCTAAACTTAACCTTTAATCTCCCAGACTCTTATTTTACATCTATGAGAAGAGTGCCTTTCGGAAAAATGTAGTAGCAGGTTTGTATACCTGCTACCACACTAAATTATATGGCTTGTCCACGATTACTCTATGACAGGCAGCCCAATACAGTTCAGAAACACAAATAAAATTATTAAAATAATTTGCTGCATTCTCAGCTACAATGTCAGTAAGTCCAAGACAGCAATTCAGATGATCAGTGCTCATGTCAGAATCTGTCACGCAGAATGGCATAAGTCCACCAATCCAATTAAAAATTGTTTTGTTATATTTTTTCCCATAGTGCTCAAACCACTTTTTACCTGTTTGCCTTGCACCTGCTTGTAGACACTTAGGAAAGTTCTAATTTATGAAACAGAAATTACAGAAAGTTTGCATTTCTGTTGCTTCATTTGTGCTCCATTTACGTTGCTTTGTTTTGTTCATACATTGCGCAAAGCATGCCCTGTTCTAATAGAATATATTTATACTCTTCAGCATGGTGAGGAATTTGAATCTGGTTGACAAGCAACATGAATGCAGCGAAAAACTGTCTGGCGGACAACGAAGGAGACTGTGTGTGGGCATAGCCTTTATTGGTGGATCAAAAATAATCATCTTAGACGAACCCACAAGCAGTGTTGATCCTGTGGCGCGTAGAAGCATCTGGGATCTCATATTAAAGTATAAAAAAGGTACTTAGTTCCTGACAAAAAAAAATTTCTCTTATAACTTCATGTAAAACACTTGATTTTTAAACGCATGTTTGTACTTTTTTAATATTTATTTGCAGGAAGAACTATTTTATTCACAACACATCACCTTGATGAAGCGGATATATTAAGTGATAGAGTGGCAATACTACACAAAGTAATTATTTCAGCAAATCTTATTTAGTTTTTTTTTTTTTTTTTTTTTTTTTGAAAAAAATCTAATCAGCCTATTACCGCTCCACAACTCTCTTTTAAATGTTCTTTATCCAAAACAGAATTCGTTTAACCATACCAAGCAGTAAAATTAACTCCAAAGCTAAATTTTCAACTGCAAGTCGTGGTGGCTCAGGGGATAGAGAGAGCACTCGTCTCCCAAGGAGATGACCTGGGTTCAAACCAAGCGATGTCTTGGCGATGCGAATTCCGCACACGGCTCTCACCGACCACAGTGCTGACGTAATATATCCTCAGTGATAGACGGATCATGGATTAGAGTTTCCAGCCAGGCTAACGTGGCAGGTTTTCGTAGTTTTCCGCTCTAAATGCGGGTTAGTTCCATTAAAACGCCCTCCATGGCCAAATTTCTTTCAAAAGCCAAATTTCTCCCAATACTTGATCCAGGAGTTCCCTTCTCTTCTGGATTGGGTTCAAAATTACAACCCTACGGAGTTAAACATTAGTAGTCATAAATCCAAAATATTGGGTCGACTGTTCAACGACGGTTATTAAATAAAATAAAAAACTGTTACAAACGAAACTCTTAATTTTCTCCAATAAATAAGGCATTGTTTGAAGTTTTATTGTTTTAAAATCCTAAACACATTTATTGCGATACTTAGTCATAAAAAATGAAGTTTTTAGAACTGTTACCAATGAACGTCATTAGTCTTTTACATTATTGAAGATTATTTTATTTATCCGTTTAAAATACGAAACCAAATGTAGATTTTTTTTTAATTATTTATTTTACTTTTTTTTTTCTTTAGAGTCGCGACGATTACATTCATTTAAAATTGAAATGCAAATATTCTTAGAAATAAAAATTACACTTCAAAAATTCATCCGATCATTAGATCAAAAATTATTCAGGGCAGACCGTTTTTTTTTTCGCGCACTGTACGTAAATTGTTATATTAGTGTATTTTATAGAAATTCTCTAATATTTTACGAAAATATTTCATAAAAACATTAATTGAATTATAAAAAAAATTAATGATAAAAGCATTGAAAATTTTTCAACATTAAAAATAAATATTTAACATATGTCTATGATAGGGCCGTATGTTGTGCAGTGATTCCCCATTGCAACTGAAAGTTCGTTTTGGAAGCGGTTATCGTCTCAGCCTTTTTCCTGGATCGGAAAAGCTGGAGCGAGATGATCGAGATTCTGGTCGTGCTTCATCTCTCACTGGAACAGAAGATCTCATCAATGGTGAGTTACAAAAGCTGCAAGTAGTTGATCTATGAAATGACAAATAATAGACCGTTAAAATGAAAAATAGACAATTTCAAAGTTATTTTATAAATTAATTGATCATGAATAGCTAAAATATCTCGAAAAATACATTCTATCCCTAATGCGGATGATTAATAATTGATTAATAATAAGGAAAAGCAGATGATATAATTTATTATTGCTCAAACTAATGGCTACGTTTAAAAGCAACGCAATAAAGCGTGCACACATGTTGTTCCGATATCAATGGAGAACTAGTTAAAATAATCGTTTTAAATCGTCTGCCAACTCTTGTGAATATAATAACTGCAACTCTGGCTGGTTGCTAGGCAACCAAACGACTTTTTCTTGTTATTAATATTTTGTTTAACGCCTGTGTATGTCAGTGGAAATAAAAGAATACAGTCGCTGTAAAAGCTAACACACGTCATTGCAAAGCAACTATAAGCTGTTTAAAACTTACTAAATGCAGCTAGAACCGCTTTAAAGAACTTTCCAAAGACGTATTTCATATTTTAATGATCAAGTACTCGTTATTCTATAAAATACCTAGTTAAATCGTAAAATTCATAATTTTATGTACTTTAACTGACCTGTCTAGTTATTTCATGAAATACCTAGTTATTCTATGAAATAACAGATTTCACACTTTAACGGTAAAATGCATATGTTGAAGACCAATTGGAAAATCTGGCTCTTTGCAAATTGCCGTCATCATTTTGCAATATGCCTTCAAAGCACACTTCAATAAACCTGACAAATAACGCCAACAGTTTTGTAAAGCTATAGATTTTCTATTTAGCTAACTACATTACATATGTAATTTTGTACAAGCTTATTGTCTAATTTGTAGTGAAGGAATTAAACGTTTTGCTCTGAAAATAATCTATTTATAGGATAAAAATCATAGGTGCCACTCTTCAGTCATGAGAACTGAAATCATCAGTCTTGAGAAAAGATCAGTGGACTGATTTTTCGTCCTCCAATAAATATTTATTGTAAATGAGTTTTTTTTAAAATTTAGTCTTTATTTACAAACACACTTTTCCTTTTTATTTAAAAAAATTTAACAATTATTTAATGTTAAAATAAATAAAAACAAATTTATGAAGAAAAAAAAATACTTTTTTTTTTCAAAATTTTTGCAAAATGATCAAGCAATGATGTTACTCCACAATGAAAGTTTGCGATTGACTGAATTTTAACATCTACTTGTTCAAACAAATTAATTGATGAATTACTGTTAAATTTGAATCTGCTTGAGTTCGTATTTTTTTCCTTATCTCTTTAAAATACTAGGCAAAATTACATTAGGTTTATTTTTCAAAATATCAAATTTATAGATCTAGGGCAAAATATTACTACCACAATTACTTAGTTTTCGTAACTACTATTATGAAAATTGAACTCAGTGGTACGACAGCCCATAGAGGGCCAAAGCCTACTGTGCTCATCTCAGTTTCCTTGACCTCGAACCCAGGACTTGTGGCACGAGAATGTGAAGCACTACCACTCGGCCACCGGGTTTCTATTTATGAGGAGGAAGTATAAAATAAGTAGAAATATGAATGGTTAGTGGTGTAATTAAGCAATTGATATAAAAAGCAAACTTTTTTCTGTTGCAAAAAACTAAATTGATAAAATGAAGAAAAAAATATACATTTTTTAGAAAAAATAATCAACTATTGGTATATAAGATTTGAGCCATTCCCATGGAAAGTGAGCTATAAATTTCGAAAAATTTCTTCTAAACAGCGCTGTGTTAATTGGTCAAAAAAAAGTTTAATCTTGAAAAAAAAATTTAGTGGCTCGCATGTAAAAATGCATCTACAAATATTTTTTCCCCAATGCAAACCCGATCAACACTCGCCATTCAAGTATCAGTAGGGCAGATTTGTTAATCACTCTTTCAAGAGCATATTAGGTGGGGCAACGGGGCTCCCACAATAAGGAGAGATAGTAGAGCGAATGAAAGAACATACATGCCTTGTCCGGGATTCAAACCCAGGACCTTTCTCATGTAAGGTCAGCTCCTTGATCACTACACACTGCGTCTGGAGACAAGTCTACCAGAATTCATTTTATATCAAGTGGGAGCAAAATATCACCTATGTGTTTTACTTATTATTTATGTATATGTATTTTACTTAATAATATAAATTTTTTATTTGTTTGAAATTACCTGAGGTTAATATTATAACATATTCAGTGGACAGCGATGGTATAATGGAATTCATCCAAGGTTATGTCCCTGATGCAACACTTCTGGAGAATGATGATAGTCATTTAGTAGTGAGCCTGCCCGCTGAGCCTTTGACCACCAAACCCCTTTCAGAATTCTTTGCCCACCTTCAGAAATGTCTTCATTTGTGGGGATTCAACAGTTGCTCCTTGTCCAGTGCTACACTCGAAGAAGTAGGTGTCATCAAATTTCATACATCTTTTAATACATTCCATTTCCATTTTTATTCTAATTTATCTTTTACTGCAGGTGTTCCTGACGTTATGTCGTTTGGAAGATGCTAAAGTTGCTCACAGTTCTGATAAATATCATGATACATCACCCTTTCGTGTACAGAAAGCGAGTGAATCGATTTTCTTCAAAGGCAATGAAAATAATAATCCCAAAAACAAACGTGAGTTTTCGTTCAGTTTTTATAAAATCTTTTTAATTGTTAAGGTAATATTAGGGTTGTAATTTGTCCGGGAACGAGAAAATAATGATTATAAACCCCTTTCCTTACTAGCTTGTTTCGGGAAGAAATAATATATTCGTGACTACTACCATCACCTCCTATATCAGAGAGCCCCCACACGATTTTTTATAAGTAGTCCTCTCAGACTATTCAAAAAGTGAACCGGTTGTGCGCATGAACCCAAGTTCTATTTTAAAAGTAATTGAGAGAAATTTATCATGTATATTTGAGAGTTGTATCGGTAGTGGTATACAAGTAAGAAGAGAAATCAATCGTATTCATAAATTAAGCAAATTTTTACAGATATATTTGCTACCACTTTCTTATTTTCATTTGATTTTGCATTAAAGGGCCTTTTCGTAAGCTGGTTTACCTTGATAGTGGTCTGATCGGACTTCCTACAAAAAACCGTGTGGAGGCTTTCAGTTGTAGGAGGCGTTGCTACTAGTCATTAATAGCAGCAAACTCATGTGTTCGAGTATAATAGGTTATAACCAAGAAAAAGCATGGTAAAGACCTATTTGAAAATTAGCAGAAAAAGTTTTACTTGGTAAGAAAGCCCTGAAAAGATTTCATGAAAATCTTAAAACGACGATGTCATCTCGACTTAACGCACAATTCCTTTATTTTATTTTGTATGAAGGGTTGAACAGCTGACCCATTTTTTAGTTTGTGACTAACAATTTTCAACTACGTAGCCTCTTATTCTTGATTGAAAATATTGATAATACAGGGGGACACATTTTTTGTTGCATTTATGCAAATGTATGAACTTACCTGATTCGGTAGTGGGGATATCAATTCTGAAGCTAGTTTTGGTCAGAAAGCTATAAATTTTCTTAGGAATGATATTTTTAGTTTAGTATATTCTTCATCTGAATCTAGAAGTTTATAAAGAACGTATATGTTTATATGCATGTAATACATAAGACAAAAAACATATGACCTTAACACATGGCATAATAAACTGAAATATATTTTCATCTTCTTCCTACCACTCCTTATGTAGCAGAGAAGGGGGGACACTTAGTATTCACTCGAATAAATTTTAAAAAATCCTGCATAGGACTATATCATTGAATCGCATAAAAACTGTAGCTTGTATAGAGAAACCGATTTCAGATTGAAATCAGCGTGGCGAAAACAAAGATTAGTTCGAAAATCTCATATAACAGAACACAAAATATAATCTGTTTCCCAGTACTGTAACACGACGTATTATCTTTGATCCGATGCTTATTTTTCGAGATATCTGACCAGTTTCATAATTTTCAAACATTCATGCAACCGGCAGTACATTTACAGGTACTTTAGTTCTGTAACAGTGAGCTGGAGAAAAAAGAATAAGTATGAAAAATCTTTATTCGAATTCTACAAGATAAAAGCTAATAACAAAACACTTAAGTAACCCAATTTTTTTTTTAAAAAAAACCATCTTTATAATAATAAAAATTTCACGTGTGGGTGAAGAACAAAGTGGTAGATAATAAATAAAACTCAGCTTTTACGCAATTAACCTTTAAAAACTATTAGAACCAGTAACTCAATAGTTAAACGTAACTAGTAACTCGGTTTTTTTTTTTCTTGATATTTATCTTAAAAGCGTAACATGCGTGTTTAATTTGACATAAATCATGCCGTTGATATTAAATTACACTTAAATCGCAAGATGACCACTACTAAGTATAAATACCCTACTACTTTTTCCATAAAAGTAATTTTTACATGACAACAAAATTTTGCGTTTTCGCAACAGTTATTCTGAATAAGTTACTGACACGTTACATTACCTGAAGTAATTATTATTTTTTCATTTACAGCCGTTGCGATTGAAATGACTGATTCAAACTACACAGAAAGTTCTTATTTCTGTTTAAAATACAACCAGATGTGGGCTCTTCTCAGGAAACGCTATTGGCACACTAAAAAGAATTGGAAAGCTCTCTTATCCAGCATCGTGATGCCTTGTGTCTTTATTGCCTTGGCCATGGGATTAGCTGTAGGCAGACCTCAAAAGCCTCCGGATCCTTCCATTCAGCTTAATCCTGAACTTTATTCCACTAAAGATCATAAGACCGTGTCATTTTACTCGTAAGTATTTATTAAGGAATACGATTTGTTTATTTTTTATTATCCAATAGTGGCCAGTCACGAAAAGTGGCACATTTATGAAAATACCTAAATTGCTAGTTCATCTTTCTTTCCTTGCCTACCCTTTAATGGGCCATTTATTTATAGTGAAGGTAAATTAAAGTATTTTTGGAATTGAAATTGATATAAGAATAGTAATTGATGTAAGAAAAAAAACTCATTTAGTTAATAAAAAAATCTAAATTTCGATGCCATTTTTTTTGTTGGTAAGAATATTTACCACGACCTATTCGGAACTTGTTGACTTTTATTTTTCGTTATTACCACTTGGTTATTATTACTTAAAAGAAGCGGTGTCTGTAGCATCCTACAATAAATTTTATATTTTTATACGCGTTGGTAAACTTTTTTAAAATCAAGCTCTGACAATAAGCAACATAACTTGTCAACTTTAAAAGTACTAAGAAAAGGCACTCGTGAGCCTTTTAGGAGGACAATTTTTTAGAATTCTAAAATTTCATGTACAGGATATTTTTTTATTTGCTGTTATAATTTAATTAGTAGTAAGAATTTTAAGTGAACAAAATTCTAAGAGACACTGACAACTGGGGTTGAACTCCTGTTTAGGATAAGCAGCGTTATAGCCAGTTGGAGTGTTGTATCAGCTGCGTTGTAGACAAAATAAATTACAAAATTTAAAACTTTGAAAAGATCCTTTCAAACTGCTATCTGTTTCTAACTGCCGAATATTTGGACGATATTGATTTTTATTTGTTTTAAACTTATATGCTCGATTTATTTGTGTTGACAAAATTCGATAAAATTCTTTATTGTGTTTGTTTTGATTTAGAACTGATTAAGCATTTAAATAAACCAGATTGAACAATGTATAGAAAATAAACTTTCGTCAACTTAAAGAAAACTTTCAGCTAGTACTTTACAACATACTTCTGGGTATAACAAGTTACTTTTGAAACAGTACGATTTTATAACTCTCACAACATATTTGTTACATAATCCTATGTCAGATCAAAACAAAACAATTAGTAGGGCGGGATGAATTTTCCACGATGCCATTAAATTGCTATTTTTCCCTAATATTTTTTAACAGTAGTTAAAAAGAAACATGTTAATTTCATAACCGATAAGATTCTGACACAGACACGTAGAAACGAGAAAAAATGACAATAAACGCAACAGTTACTTTAACTGTACTGTAAAGGTTGTAAGTTACTGATTTTTTGGATCGTTTTTTTAAAACTGATATTGCAAGCAATGAATCTAGTCACTATATAGATTAAGTTCAAGCATCACATAAAACAAAATTATGAAATATGAACATAAATATGAAAATAAATATGAATATTGAGGTTTTGTAAACATTAAAAGCAATGTCTAAATGTCTAATAAATGGCTTTTTTCTTACAGATGGGGCGAACCAACACCGTTTCTCGGTAGTACATTGCTTCATACGTTGCGAACCAACTATTCTGGTGCTGAAATCTGCAATAGGGAACTTGAAAAGTATAAGATATTATAATTTCAATTTTTCTCATTTAACCAATACATAATAGCCAACCTTATTTTACATCTTTAAGCAGAGCTGCCAACTATTACGCTTTTTGCGAAATGTTTTATAGAGTGGTAGACAACTAAAAACTAAAGCTTTCAGTATTTTTGGTAACTTTCTAACCTCTTAAAAGTCTCACTCAAATGGAGTTTCATATAACCCTTTGAATCATTTACATGTAGTGGAAACTAAAATAACTTTAAACCATATTTAAAAAGCAAAGAATTATACATCAAAACATAAACTGAGCTACCACTACCACTAGAAGAAAATTTTCAAAGAACAGTTGAAAGATGGCAGCTTTGTCTTTTAGTATGTTTTTTAAACGCATTAAAAAATTAAATCATTTACTTACAAAAAATTTTAAAACTCACCCAGTAAAACGATACCATACTCTTTGAGACCATCATCAATTAGAAAAACGTAGTACATCAACACTCTGAAATTTAAAATTTCTAAATCTTAATATTTAGTATCCATATTATTTTATGATTGTTAATTATTATATTAAACAAAATATTGTATTATACACATCTGCAACCTTTTGCGATTTCCGAATAATTATTTCCCAATCGAAAGTGAAAGACAAATTAAAATGCAATGAGATAACTGCTTGTGATGTGATATGGATATCTCCATCCTGATTGGCTGTTTAAACGTGGCATTTGTTTACGTTAGCAACAGTTCTTTCCATTCTATTTCGAGTTAGTCAAGTCCGTCAAGCATCAATTTTCGTAAATGATATATTCTATATTCTTACACAAAGATTCTTTCACGAAGATTTCAACTCGTTCATTATATATTTCTTTCTTAACACAAAGACAGGTATGAAGTCATGTAGAACATAAACAAACTAATTGTGCATCGAAGTTTCACCTTATCTCTAGAAACTTTTAAGCGAATCAAAATTTTCTGAACACAATTACACATTTTCTTTCCAAAAAATATTTCCATGCAAAGAATAATTTCTAGTATAAGACGCAGACGAGAATGAATCATATTTCAGCAAATTCTATGTGCGATACGCGCTGTATTTAATTAATTTCACGTATGTATTTTATTATCATTAAAAAAAAATAGAAATGTCCGTTCAGTTTTAAGAAATTGGTAGTAAAATAAATAGGCTTACAACTATTTTAGAATGTTCGTAGTAACCAGAATATTTTAGAACTCCCACTACAAAACCGAAATTCTGAGATTTTAACTTGATAGCAAAAGCTAAAATAGTAAATTTAAAACTTTTCTATATGGAATAAAATTGGCATCAGTGGCTTACAGCAGCGGTTCTTAACCTATGAGTCGTGACCCAAAATTAGGTCGCAAAGCATATTTCTTGGGTCGCGCTGAGTCGAACCAAAAATTTTAGTAATACACCAAATAATAAGTAATACCAACAGCGTTTGGATGCACCAAGTAGTAGTGGTTTTATAAATTCCGCCAAACAAGCTACACTTGCTTCTTTTCATGTGGCTTTGCATATTGCAGACAAAAGAAACCCCATAATATTGCTGAAAAACTTATAAAACCTGCTGCCATTGACATGGCACGTATCATGTGCGGAGATGAAAGTTCAAAGAAATTACAAAATATACCATTATCAAATGATACAATTCGTTTACGAATTAATGATATGTCATTTGATATTAAGAATCAACTTATTTCTGCTATAAAAATTGCTGGTTTATTTAGTATTCAACTGGATGAAACGACAGATGTAAGTAAAGATGCTCAACTCATGGTTTACGTGCGGTATCCAGGTTTAACAGATATACAGGAGGACATTTTATTTTGCAAACCAATGTCAACAACAACTAGAGGTGATGGATTAAATTGGAATCATTGTTTCAGTATTTGCACCGACGGTGCAGCTGCCATGACAGCATCTCAAAAGGGATTTTCGACAAGAGCAAAACAAATGAATTCACAAATTATATCGAATCATTGTTTTTACATAGACAAAATCTTGCTTCAAAAAAATTATCACCCGAATTATGTATCGTTTTGGATGAAATTGTTGCGGTAGTCAATTTTATCAAATCAAGAGCTCTTAACTGAAGAATTTTCCGCGAACTGTGTTTCGAATCTGGTGCAGAATACGAACATTTATTATATTATTCTGAAGTTAGATGGCTTTTCCGGGGCAAAGTTGTTCAAAGAGTTGAGGGAGTTGAAGTGGATTACTCAAGTTGCTTATTTGTCAGATATTTTATTTGAAATAAATAATCTAAATACGTCTATGCAAGGACGTAATCATACTATTATTAAATTAACTGAAAAAATTACATGTTTTAAAAATAAACTCAAATTATGGAGAAATAAGGTTGAAGTAAAAAAACTTGCTTCATTCCCGACTCTTAATTTACTTGTTGAAGACAATAATATGGATATCACAGATTTTGAAATACAGAAAATTATTATTAATCATTTAGAAAAACTAATAGCAGACTTTGATCGATATTTCCCTGCAGACGATGTTTTGAAATATAATTGGGTTCGAATGCCATTCAATTTTGATGTAAGTGATTTGCATGAGGAATTTGTTAATATTAATCAATTTCAAGAACAATTAATAGAAATACAAAGTGACCAAGCACTTCGATACAATTTCTACAAAAACACTGAATCTTTATGTGCTTTCTGGTTAAAATTAAAAACCGAAAAGCCAATAATTGTTAAAGAAGCCCTAAAAGTATTATTGCCCTTTTCAACAACATATATGTGTGACGCTGGTTTTTCGGCTCCGTGTGTAATCAAAAACAATTACCGGAACAAGTTAAATCCTGAAATAGACATAAGGTGCTCCTTGACAAGCATTCAACCGAGGTTTGAAGATCTTTCAAAATGTATTCAAGCACAAGGTTCTCATTAAAACTGTATGACTTGCATTTAAAATTTAGAAGACTTAACATATGTATTGATATTTCTTTTTTTTAGGAATAAGTTAAAATGTCTATTATTTTCAAAAAGTTATAAATATATTTTAATTTGGTCAATAAAAATTATTAAAAACACTTGATTATTAGTTAAATTTTCCTTGGATCGAAAAGTACTTTTGTTTATCCTTATTTTTAAAAAAAATAAATAAAAAATTTGTAAGTTAAAAAAATCATCATCGTAGGATTGAAGATTTTTTTAAAATGCGATCTAAATTAAAGCAATGAAAAAATTTTGACTTTTTTTTGGGTCGCGACATGAACATATTTCTCAAATTTGGGTCGCGGCTTAAAAAGGTTAAGAACCACTGGCTTACAGAGGTGGTTGTATAAGATGCTTGATGCAAACTCCTTGATTTAAATGCTCCTGAAATGAGGAGTTCTATCTTTGAAATTAGAGAAAAAAAATTTAATTTTAAAAGAACGAAAGACCTGAAGCCACATTTTACATTTTTACATATAAATACAAATACATTATACTATAACTATATTGTTAAAAAAAATAATGCTTACATTTTTTTCATGAAATACGAGGAATATTTAAATCTTCATTCTTTATTTTTTTGAAAATTATATTACGTTCTTCACAAAGTACTTTGCTTGAACCAAGTATTTACTTATTAAAAAATTAATTTCATCTGAAAAATGATAGAGTTTAAGGGTCTCTGTAGTCGACTCGACTGGAGGACACTGAATGGTATTGTTTTTATAATTTAAGCATTGTGCTAACCTTGATATAGATCAAACATATTTCACTGTACCACATGATGGTTAAGTTTCTAAATCAAGTATTTTTCAGTTTTGTCTTATTAAAAATCATTGACTTTTCAGCTGCCAATATTCAAAAGCGGAGTCTTTTCTGATGAAAGATACGTCACCCAAATGCTTATGTGAACGCGAATGCCCAGCCAATGTAGTTGCACCAACCTATTCCTTCTCTACAAGAGACCAAATAGTGTTCAACTTGTCTGATATTGATATACCTCAATACATCCTCGACTCCTTCCTTCAGTTCAATGAAAGAAGGTAAATTACTTTTTTTTTATGAGCCACACTAAAATTGATAAAATGTCTTCCCCACAACAGAGTCAATGACACAAAAACAATTTAAACGTTCTTTCTCGTACCAGTTTTAAATATGAATGTAGACTTTTGTGTATTTATTTAATTATTTTGGAAAGGTAGGGTAAACTTACCAGTGATGAAACACTACCCAGTGAAGGAACATTTCATATATATTGATTAAAAATAAGAATTTGAAAGTTTATCTTTAGATTGATTGGTAACAATAGCTTACTGTCAAACAATAGGAAGTCATCTAAAAATGTGTTGGATTACCTGGTCAAATAGTGGAGAACTCTGAAAAAAATTTTGAATTTGTTATTATGTCTGTAACACAATGTTTCTTTGAAAAAATTACAAGGTGAGCGTTTGTATTTATATGTTTGAAGTAGAATTAATTGCATGTAATAGTTTTATTTTTCTCACTGTGAAAAAGAGAATTCAAAATATAGTTATTGAAGTTACGTTTTATTTTTTTTTAAGCATCATAGCATACACTGGATCACCAAACGATGAAAAACTAGTGAAGGAACAAGTGTTCCTTC
Organism: Parasteatoda tepidariorum; assembly: GCF_043381705.1. Lineage (NCBI taxonomy): Eukaryota > Metazoa > Arthropoda > Arachnida > Araneae > Theridiidae > Parasteatoda > Parasteatoda tepidariorum. The sequence goes on along the minus strand of NC_092209.1, from coordinate 16,992,568 downwards.
ACTGGGTTTTTTTCTAAGTTAATGAAAATAAAAGATAAACTTCAATTTTCTTGTACCTTTAGTGATGTCCCGCATCAAAAGTATGTTAAAAATACGAAAAACAACTTCTAACCAGTGAGGNTATAACTCTCACAACATATTTGTTACATAATCCTATGTCAGATCAAAACAAAACAATTAGTAGGGCGGGATGAATTTTCCACGATGCCATTAAATTGCTATTTTTCCCTAATATTTTTTAACAGTAGTTAAAAAGAAACATGTTAATTTCATAACCGATAAGATTCTGACACAGACACGTAGAAACGAGAAAAAATGACAATAAACGCAACAGTTACTTTAACTGTACTGTAAAGGTTGTAAGTTACTGATTTTTTGGATCGTTTTTTTAAAACTGATATTGCAAGCAATGAATCTAGTCACTATATAGATTAAGTTCAAGCATCACATAAAACAAAATTATGAAATATGAACATAAATATGAAAATAAATATGAATATTGAGGTTTTGTAAACATTAAAAGCAATGTCTAAATGTCTAATAAATGGCTTTTTTCTTACAGATGGGGCGAACCAACACCGTTTCTCGGTAGTACATTGCTTCATACGTTGCGAACCAACTATTCTGGTGCTGAAATCTGCAATAGGGAACTTGAAAAGTATAAGATATTATAATTTCAATTTTTCTCACTTAACCAATACATAACAGCCAACCTTATTTTACATCTTTAAGCAAAGCTGCCAATTGTTACGCTTTTTGCAAAATGTTTTATAGAGTGGTAGACAATTAAAAATTAAAGCTTTCGGCATTTTAGATAACTTCTTAACCCTTTAAAACCCTCACTCAAATGGAGTTTCATATAGCCCTTTGAATCATTTACATGTAGTTGATACTAAAATAACTTTAAACCGAATTTAAAAAGCAAAGAATAATACATCAAAACATAAACTTAGCTACCACTACCTTAGAAGAAATTTTTCAAAAAACTGTTGAAAGTTGGCAGTCTTGCCTTTTAGTATGTTTTCTTAACGTGGTGAAAGATTAAATCATTTACTACTTACCAAAATTTGTTAAACTCACCCAGTAAAACGATACAATACTCTTTGAGGCCATCATCAGTCAGTAAAACATGGTACATCAACACTCTGATATTTAAAATTTATAAATCTTAATATTTAGTAGCCATATTATTTTATGATTGTTAATTATTATATAAAAAAATTTGTATTTTACACAATGACATCTTTTGTGCTTTCCGAAAAATTATTTCGCAATAGATAGTGAAGGAATAATTAAAATGCAATGGTATACCAGAGATGTCAACTGCTCCGGACACGCCGAAATAATTAAAAAAAAACGGTAATTAACTGCAAAGTAAATTTTGCAAATGTTTGACAATTTTTGCTTACTTTTTGAAAGGCATAGCTCAACCTAAGTATAATGAAGTGGCGAATAATATAAGCCTACGAATTATTTAGAAATAGAGGTGGATAAAAATCTACTAAATTGAATTTATTAAACCAATAATCACAATTGATAAACTACCACTTTAAAATATATATTTTCTGTCCGGAGCAAGTTGTCATCTCTGGTATACCTGCAAGTGATGTAATATGGGTATCTCGATCCTGATTGATTGTTGAAGCGTGGTATTTGTTTACGTTAGCAACTGTTCTTTCCATTCTATTTCGAGTAAGCCAAGTCCGTCAAGAATCAATTATATTAAATGGTACATTCTACATTCTTACACAAAGATTAATTGACGATTATTTCAATTCTTTCATTATATATTTTTTACCTAATACAAAGACAGGCACAAAATCATGTAGAGCATATACAAAATAATTATGCATCGAAGTTGCCAGGTACAAAAAAGAGAAATATATTTCTGTTACAATAAAATACATAAACAAATAATAAATCTGAAATTTTTTGCGTATTTCTCCTTTTCTCTAAAAACTTTTAAGCGAATCGAAATTTTCTGTACACAATTACACATTTTTTTCTCCAAAATTATTTCGATGAAAAAAATAATTTCTAGTATAAGACGTAGACGAGACTGAATCATATATTAAGTTTTATACCTTAACAATTAGATATCTGTTGCACATTAGTTGTTTAATACATAGGTGCACATTAAAGTTATTGTAGCCCGAATTCTTTAATATGCAATTAAATATCTTTAAAAATCTACTTCTTATTTTTATTTGTAATTCAATACTTTTGTTTTGTACAACTTGGTAAAAATCCGACAGTAATATTTAATGTTCCTTCAAACATAAAAGAGTTCTACATAAAATTTTGTTAAAGTTGCGACCCGCCATTTGATGTGTGTTTTTAATTGTGGCCCCCGGCCTCATGTAAGTTGGAAACCCCTGATATAGATCAAACATATTTCACTGTACCACATGATGGTTAAGTTTCTAAATCAAGTATTTTTCAGTTTTGTCTTATTAAAAATCATTGACTTTTCAGCTGCCAATATTCAAAAGCGGAGTCTTTTCTGATGAAAGATACGTCACCCAAATGCTTATGTGAACGCGAATGCCCAGCCAATGTAGTTGCACCAACCTATTCCTTCTCTACAAGAGACCAAATAGTGTTCAACTTGTCTGATATTGATATACCTCAATACATCCTCGACTCCTTCCTTCAGTTCAATGAAAGAAGGTAAATTACTTTTTTTTTGAGCCACACTAAAATTGATAAAATGTCTTCACCACAACAGAGTCAATGACACAAAAACAATTTAAACGTTCTTTTACGTGCCAGTTTTAAATATAAATGTACTTCTTTGTATTTATTTATTTATTTTGGAAAGGTATTAAAGGTTCTACAACATCTAGTAAACGCTAAAATAGTCTTATTCTGTGAATAATCTTAAATTGGATTCGAAATCTTGTCTTCGAAAAATAATAAAATTAATTCAATAATTTTGAAACTTCATTTCCCGAATGAACTAAAAAGAGCTAGATCTACACCTCCTACGACAGATAGCCTCCACACCGGCTTTTATAAGTAGTCTGCGCAGATTATCTAAAATACGAACCAGTTGTGAGCATGAAGCCAAATTTTATTTTTAAAATAATTGGGTATAATATAAAAAAACACAACTACTTCCACTTAGTAGGAATAACATTTACCATGACGCAATGCTAAATTCTATACCACTATCCACATAAATCCCACTATCCACATAAATCAATTATTAATCAAAAATCGAATATCAATTACTTTTCTTTATAATGCAATAAAATCTGGCGAGCAGCTATTTAAACGATCAAACACTTCGTTTGTTTATTTGTGGCTTGAAGTTAGGCTCGCAGAAAATGCCGTTCATGGGTTAAATTTAGTAGGAATAACACAACCTGTGACGTAGGCTATAGTATACCCAATTAAGAGAAATATATCATATATATAGTTCGTTCACCAGGAGTTGGCACTTGGCTCCGCCTTCATCACGTGGTATCGGATGATATTATTTCGCTATTTTGGGAAGAAGGATGTGAACAAGGCTGCTATTTGGTGATCGTATGACAAAAATATTTATTTCGCAATCTTCATGTGCATATTTTGAGCATGTGCATTTTATTTCATAAACTTGTTGATATTTATCACCTTTTGTTGAATAGTTTGTTCTTTTTGAGACATTTTGTCGGAAAAAAGTTTTTAATTATAAATTAGCTAAAATAACGAAAGGTATAATGGCTGATGATAAAGCGAAGTAAGTGACTGAAAAAGAATTCACTGTTTGTGTTTGGCCATCACCTTCTACATCAGAAAACCTCCATACGGTTTCTTATAAGTTGTCTGCGCAGAATATTTAAAAAGTGAACAGTTTGAGCGCATGAAACCAAATTCTATTTTAAAAGTGACTGAGAGCAATTTGTCATATATATTTGAGAATTGAATGTGTAGTGGTAGACAAGTAAATAAGACAAACTAATCATATTAAAAAATTAAACAAATTTTTAGACATCCTCTTACTCCCCCGCGCTGAAATGAGCTCTACGTCCGAGGAGGTGGTGCCAAGTGCCAACTCCTGGTGAACGAACTATATTTGAGAAGTGAATCCGTAGTGCTAGACAAGTGAATAAGACAAACCAATCATATTCATAAATTAAACAAATTTTTAGACATATACTTACTACCGCTTTCTAATTTTTGATAGATTTTCGATTGAACGGTTCTTTCGTAAGCTGGTTTACCTTTATAGTGGTCTGACCAGACTACCTATAAGAAACCGTGAGGAGGCTTTCAGTTATAGGAGGCCACTGAATTCACTGGATCTTATTTTAATTTTAGCTAATAGTTTGGATTTTTATTTCCCTAAACTCATTGCAAAAATCCTCCATTACTCTGAGCTCGTTGCAGGCAGCTTAAAACAAATCAAGTTCAGTAAAAAAATTTCTGATAAAACTTTAAATCATTCATTAAAGCTAATTATGTTTTGTGTGTCTAGAAAAATTTTGCAAATTGTCAATAAAAAAAATAAGACATTTTTAAAAATGTTAATAACATGTCATCTGGGTATGATAAAAGTTGATTTTTTTTTTCGTATTCCTTGTAGCTACATTATTAAATATACAATTTGTTTCACAGATTAAGCTATTTGAATATTTAAATGAAATAAGAAAGAAATCGAAATATTTAATGTAAAATAATTATTTCTATTAATACACATTAAAAAATGTAATGATATTAAATAATTTAATAAAGTTTATTTATATAACAAAATATAAGAGCTTTTTATCTGTGCAATTTTAAACAATGATTAAAAAATACATTCAAAATATTCTTTTTTTTTTAAAAAAAAGGAACATTTGGTAGAATACGACAACCTGTTGTTTAAAGATCTTTATTAGCATAGATGAAGATTTTATGTCAATAAACTGCAATTAGCAATAAAATATTTTTATAGTATTAATACTGCTTTTCCTTTTGAACTTTTTTATAATTTTACAATTCAATTATAAATTATGTAATGAAATTATATAATACATTATTTATATCGATGGAAAAGGTATTGGGAAAAACATAAAAGCATTTCAATTATCGAATATAAAGACTTCCTGGGCATTGTTTATTTCAAAAAAAATTTTTTAAATATTTAATTAAACTAGTCAATTCAAGAAAAATTATTTAAAAATGAGTCTGTATTTTCTTACAAATGGAAAAGAATATTACCATCTGTGTTATTGTATCAATAGCTAAAATATCTATAAAAAAATATATTCTGTTTTGCACTCGAATAAAAGCATAGAGCTCATAATATTTCATGAAATATCCCAGTTTATGTATAAAAAATATTCTTATTAACCCTATCGTTACGAGCACCGTATTTAGCCGGCATCCGCGCGACGACCTATGTCTACAAACGTCTGCTTCAGCCAGCATCCACGCGATGATCTGTGAGTACAAACACCTGTTCTAACCAGCATCCACGCGATGATCTGTGAATACGAACGCCTGTTTTACGCAGCATCCACGCGATGATCTGTGTGTACAAACGCCTGTTTCAGCCGTCATACCATATGACGACCTGTGTGTACGAACGTCTGCTTTAGCAAGCATCCACGCTATGATCTGTGAGTGCAAACGCCTGCTTTAGCCAGCATCCATGCGATGATCTGTGAATACGAACGTCTGTTTTAGGCAGCATCCACGCGATGATCTGTGTGTACAAACGCCTGTTTCAGCAGTCATACCATATGACGACCTGTGTGTACGAACGTCTGCTTTAGCAAGCATCCACGCGATGATCTGTGAGTGCAAACGCCTGCTTTAGGCAGCATCCACGCGATGATCTGTGTGTACAAACGCCTGTTTCAGCAGTCATATCATATGACGACCTGTGTGTACGAACGTCTGCTTTAGCAAGCATCCGCGCGATGATCTGTAAGTACAAACGCCTGTTTTAACCAGCATCTAAGCGATGATCTGTGTGTACAAACGCCTGTTTCAGCCAGCATCCCATATGACGATCAGTGTGTACGAACGTCTGCTTTAGCCAGCATTCACGCGATGATGGATAAGTGCAAACGCCTGCTTTAGCCTATCCATGCGATGATCTGTGAATACGAACGCCTGTTTTAGGCAGCATCCACGCGATGATCTGTGTGTACAAACGCCTGTTTCAGCCGTCATACCATATGACGACTTGTGTGTACGAACGTCTGCTTTAGCAAGCATCCACGCGATGATCTGTGAGTGCAAACGCCTGCCTTAGCCAGCATCCACGCGATGATCTGTGAATACGAACGCCTGTTTTGGGCAGCATCCACGCGATGATCTGTGTGTAAGAGTGCCATATTTAGCTGATGCCAGCATGGTATTGTTTGATTACCATTTAATTCCACTAAAAGTGTTGCGCTTGATATGTTTCGTAAGTCGATTGCATTTTTATTTATAATAGAAATAACCATGATGGCTATGGGGATATAACGCTCGCCTACCAAATAGGTGACTCGGATTTGAATCCCAGTCATGGTTAGTCCATGCGAATTCCACACCCGACTCGCACTGACCACAGAAATAGCGTAAAATGTCCTTTGTTGGAGACGGATCATGGTTAGAGTCCCCTTAACGTCAAGCTAACTATGAGAGATTTTCGTGACTTTCCTCACCATCTAACGCAAATGTGGGTTAGTTCCACCAAAAAGTCTTCCAAGAAGGCTAATTTGTCCCAACACGTAATCCAGGAGTTCCCTTGTCTTCTGGATTGGGTTCAAAATTATAAGGCTACAATTCAAAATTGGGTCGGCTGTTCAACGACGGTTACAAAATAAATAATACTTGCAAAATTTCCAAATATATTGTTATCATACCTGCCAACTTTTACGCATTTGGCGTAAAATTTTATTTTTATATTTAAAGTGGTAATAAATATATACTATCTTCTTCTTTTATAAACTAAATTTTTAAATGATTTTGATCACCACTATTCTTAAAAAATGAAGCATATATATTAATATGTGTTACTATCATGGTAGGCAGCTTGAGCTCTTTCAAATTTAACGTATTTTTTTGCTTAAAATTGAAATTTTTATTCCATTTTAATACCACTGGGAAAAATCATAATGGAAGGGATTACAAGTTGGCAGGTATGTGTTATGCAGCACCTATATAAGAAGATTTGATAATATGACCATTACTAAAATTTGCATAAAAGAAATGAACGTTTCGGAATTTACATATGTTTCAGAACATATTCTGGATATTCAGAAATGATTAAAAACTAAATATTAAAAAACTTTTTTTGTCATAGAAAATACTCGTATTAATATTTTGAAGTATTGATATTATAATCAAGAACATAAAGAATAAATCGTGATTTTACATTATCAAAAGTAGGATTATCAAACAGAGATTTATTTGCATACTTGGAATTCTAACAACACAAACGAACCATTGCATGTAAACATTCATAGAATTCTATAAGTAAACAACATGATTGCATTATTTCTATTTCTCAAGGTATGTATGTAAAAAAAAACTAAACTACGTTATCGCTAGGAAATATTTTTTCTCAAAGTGTTGCAAGTTGGCTTTTCTGTTTATATTAAGATTATTAAAAATTATTTTTTAAAAAAGTATAAGTAAGTACCACTATTTTAACAAAAAATATATTAATATAAAATTTAAAAAACCTTCATGTATAAATTGATTTCTTGTCTAATTAAACATACTTAATCAAGTAGCAATCATTCAAATAAAGTGGTAGCTACAAATTATTTATAGTAGTTCAAGTGATGAATATACGCCTAGCTTTACTTTAACCCCTTAAACGTTCTAACAAGGGAGAAAGTTAAAGGCAAATTTGCGTATGCCCGTTTTTCATTCGGATGATTTTGAATCTCGCGGTATTTAATTTCTAATGCCCGTTCTATTAAAAGATGTTAGGCTGGATTATAATTAAATTTATTTACCACGGATGACATTACTATGCAGTATTTTTCTTGAGTAAACCATGTGGTGCATTTTGATGATAAGCTATTTGATATATATTTATTTAATTTATTGATTATTAATTGGCGTATTGATTTAATTTAATATTTCGAAACTCAAAATTAACATCCAATCAAATTGTTTAAACCTTGTTTGTACAGTAATTTTTTTTATCTAACTTTTATGCCTATCCCAACTACCTAGTCATCTGAAATTGCAAAAAATAACTTACACCATATACATAACTGCCAACTTTTACGCATTTGGCGTAAAATTTTATTTTCATATATAAAGTGGTAGTAAATATATGCTAATTTTTCTTTTATAAACCTAATTTTTAAATTATTTTGATCACCACTATTCTTAAAAAAATTAAGCGAATATATTGTTATGCGTTATTATCATTGCAGTCAGTTTTAAGCTTATTAAAAAACAACGTATTTTTTTTCTTAAAATTGAAATTTCGATTCCTTTTTAATACCACTGGGAAAAATCATAATGGAAAGGATTAAGAGTTGGCAGGTATGCATACCTGCCAACTTTTACGCATTTGGCGTAAAATGTTATTTTTATATTTAAAGTGGTAGTAAATATATACTATTTTTTCCTTTATAAACTTAATTTTTAAATGATTTTGATCGCCACTATTTTTAAAAAACTTACGCATATATATTAATATGCGTTACTCTCAACGACTTCAGCTCAAGCTTTTTCAATTACAACCTATTTCGTTGCTTAAAATTGAAATTTTAATTCCATTTTAATACCACTGGGAAAAATCGTAATTGAAGGGATTAAAAGTTTGCAGGTATGGGTATGCATACATGTTCTTTTTGTCAAAAAAAAAAGAAACTCGATAATTTTTACCACTTTTTCCAAAAAAAACTCTTGGTTTAAGACTTTAAGAGGTTAAATGAATGGATCCTATTTGTCAAAAAAGAAGACAAAAGTGGTAGCCTAAGTGTTTTATTGTTAGAATTTATTTTGTAGACACAAGAATGTTCAGTTGACCATAATGTGCTAAATATTAGATCCAGGGGTGAAAGCGAGACGGAAAAGAGGATAAGCTGGTAGTAAAACCATTTCAGTTATAGCTAGTTTTAGGGAGGAGTTTACTTATTCTTTTTTTAAATTTTTCAACAATCTCTACTTTATCTTGGAAAAGAAGCAGTTTTATATATATGCCAGAATTATAAAAGAAATCTTGATAGTTACAGATATTTCATTTTTTTCGAAAAAAATGCTGGAATGAAATGTTTTACGTACCAGGTTTTTCTCTTTTCCGTCTTGCTATATAAGAGCTTTCTCCCATGATTAGATCTACCTAAAAATTCTGTTAAGTTTTAATACCAACCTTTTTAAAGTTATCTTAACAATTAGATATCTGTTGCACATTAATTGTTTAATACGTAGGTGCACATTAAAGTTATTGTAGCCCGGATTTTTCAACATGCAATTAAATATTTTTAAGAATCTACTTCGTATTTTAATTTGCAATTCAATACTTTTGTTTTGTACAACTTGGTAAAAATCTGACAGTAATATTTAATGTTAATTTAAACGTAAAAGAGTCCTACATAAAATTTTGATAAAGTTGCGGCCTGCCATTTGATTTGTGTTTTTAATTGTGACCCGGCCTCATGTTAGTCGGAAACCTCTGAACTAGAGTATATGTCAAACAATAATTTCTTTTCATTAAAAAGGGTTATATTTATTATTATTATAATTTTTGTATTATTATTATAATTTATGCGTTATTATTATAATTTATGCGTTATTATTATAATTTATGTGTTATTATTATGATTTATATGTATTGTTATTATTATAATTTAGGTATTATCATTATTGTACTTTGTGTATTATTATATTAAATTAAGTATTATTAATATTATTATAATTTATGTAATATTATTATTATTATATATGTATTATTATTATTATTATATATATATTATTATTATTATTATTTACTTATTACTGTTGTCATCAAAAACGAAACTAAAATGGCCGTTAACTTTTCATGTTATTTTTGCTTTAGATATGGCGGATGGACAATAGAAGAGAGTAATTCTGATGAAGATGTAATAAAAACTTGGTTTGAAAATAGTGGTTATCACGCTGCACCTTCTTATTTAAACACGATTAACAACGCTATTTTGAAAGGGAGAACAGGATACGATTTTGGTATGTCGACATTTATATTTATTTTTTACTCAATTCATTTCATACATGCAACATGTTGACGATAAAACCCGAAAAAAGGACATGTTCCTAAAAAAAGGACATGTTCCCAAAACACTGAGCAAAATAAAAATTAAAAATAAATGCCGCCCTCAATAATTTCAGTTCTTATAGTTGGATTTTCCGCTCTTTATCATTCAAAGGGCTGACCTCAAATATTCTAATTAATTAGTGATAACTATGAGTTAAGTTAAGAAATCAGACACGAAAACGTACTTTTGGCTGTAAAATTTTGTGGACGTAATCTAGAAAATATGCCCTCAATAGTTTACACGCATCGTTATATGCTAATTAATAGCTAGCATTTGCTAATTAGCATATTTGAGGTCTTCTTTTTGGAATCATTATTATAGGCAGTGAATTCGTGAAAATACAAAACTGCAAAAGTTGTTCAAGGTGATGTATTTTATTTTCAGCACTGTGCTAAAACTGATTGAGCTTGAGTTTGCATGAAACGTACAAGTAAACTGTTGTTATTTAAAATCCCGAAAGTAAATGTATAAGAAGAGAAAATAAGTTTATTAAAACTTAGATATGTGTATGATTTGTTTCGTCAAAATCACTGTGAAACAAATACGCTAAATTGGAAATGAAATGATAAGGCTTAAAATGTACTACAACTTTAAATATTTTAGAAAAATATCTCGTTAAAATGGCGAGAAACAGAGCTATCATATTTTCCGGTTGAGATATAATTTCATTTTTATACTTAAATTGATAGCGAAATTTATGATTTAGTATTTAATTCTTGTTTTAATAAAATTGATTTAAAATTATATTATATTATCGAATTTCATCATACATATACTATTAGATATTTTACTACCATTCGAGGAAACATTCCTCAAAACTTATATATGTAAGCAAGTTATAATAAAGCTGATTTCTAAGGAAGGGATTTAAAAACATAGACGTAAGATTTATTTAAGGGAAAGGAATTAAAAAACCATCCACTTGAGCTTTAGGTTTGATTATTTGCTTTTGTTAACACTGACACGAATTTTGATCATACTTTAAAAAAATTTTACATAAATTTATTCTATTGAGCATGTTAAATAAATAGAACATACATTTCTCTTTTTTTACTTTTCAGATATTCAAACTTGGAGTCATCCTCTACGCCTGAGTGTGGAACAACTTGGTAGAGAGTCTCTGTGAGTTCCTATCTATTTTGATTATTAATCGCTCGAAAAATGTTAACTTTGTGTCCCGGGTAAAAGTTTTAACGTTGCTTGGAACAATACAGATTTTCAACGGGCTGTGGCATCACCTCCAACATCAAAAAGCCTGCACACCGTCTTTTATAAGTAGTCCGCGCAGACGGCTTAAAAAGTGAACCAGTTGTGCGCATGAACCCAAAACCTTTTATCAAAGTAATTGAGAGAAATTCATCATATATATTTGAGAATTGAATCTGTAGTGGTTGACAAGTGAATGAGGCAAATTAATAATATTCATAAATAAAACAAATTTTTAGTCATATATTTGCTACCACTTTTTTATTTTAACTAAATTTTGTATTAAATGACTCGTTCGGAAAGTGGATATACTTTACAGTGGTCTGATCGGACTACCTATAAAAAACCGTGTGGAGGCATTCAGTTGTAGGAGGCGTTGGCTGTGGTAGCCTAGTGGTTTGAGAATCGGACTCCGATCTGGAGGGCGTCGAGGTTCGATCCTCGACTCTGCTTAGACCTACCAAGTATATGCGATATACGTGTTCGTGGTAAAATCTGTAGAATTGAAAATCCTGTGGTCGATCCGGGAGTAGTATCAGGGATGAAGGAATCTGAAGAAAATTTCCTTCAGATCTACGCCTAAATTGATTAAGTGGTCTCACAAAATTGTGATGGATCATCCTCAGGGATGTTTCCAAAACCGTCGTCTAGAGGTCTGTCAGGTCTATGTCTAAATTTAGGAAGTGACCTCGCGAATGAATGGTGCTGCCATCTATTCGTGAGGCTCTGAGCCAAGGCGTACTTTGACCCTTGAGGTGCATCTTTCTGACTTAATTGGCAAAAGGCTGGACCTAACCAATTGTTATTGGAAACAACAACTAATAGGGATTTCTTAAAATTTTCGTAATTTTTTATAATAACTATCATATATCGATTTACCGATTTAAACATAGGATAAGGAGCTATCTGTTACTTCATCGAACTTGATGTAATTAAATGAGGGAAGGGGGGTGTCCAAAGCTTACTTAAGATTAAATTAAAGATAAAGAGATAAAAACATGATAATAAAATGAATACACTAATTCGATGTATACAAAAAATAAAATGGGATAGGGGAAAAACTATTCACGATAATCTATCAGATGCAGAGATGCCAACTTGCTCCGGACAGCAAATATATATTTTAAAGTGGTAGTTTATCAATTGTGATTCTTGATTTAATAAACTTAATTTAGTAGATTTTTATCCACCACTATTTCAAAATAATTCGTAGGCTTATATAATTCAGAGCTTCGTAATACTTGTGTCATGCTGTACCTTTTAAAAAGCAAGCAATTGTAGTCAAATACTTTCGAAATTTACGTTGAAGTTATCTACCGTTCATTTAATTATTTTGGCGTGTCCGGAGCAGTTGGCATCTCTGCAGATGCAGACTCCAACTATGTGAAGCTGTTGTGAATTATTTTTTTCATTCGTAATGAAATAATTCAGAATTTTCTTAAATAAGCAGAATTTTGTTTTAAAAAAGTATTAAAATTGAAGAATTTGATAAACATTTGTCTGTATGCATTTTTTTAAATCACTTCTGGTGGACAAAATTGTTTTAATTCTAAATAATTAAAATAAAATACCTTACTTTATAGTTTCCACTAGGAAAAATATTTTCTGAAACTACAGAAAATCTGTAGTAGTTGGAAAATCATGTAAAAAATTCTGATTTACGCTTGTCAAAGTGTTGAGATAAAATCAAAGCTGCAATTTTTTCAATGAAGAAATTATCCAGTATCCCAATATGTTTGTGTCAAAATAATTAAATTATTAATTTTTTGACGCAGATTGAAAACAGGTGTCCCTTTTATATATTTTTTTCTAACGCTCTAATTACAAGCAAAAATATATTTTGCTATTTTTTAATTATGAAAAGCAATCTAATAGTAACCAAAAAGAATCTATAATATTATCAGAATTATATTTCTACTTCTACTAAAATATAAAATGCAAAAAAAAAACCTAATTTGAGTTTTTTTCTTTATTCGTATTCAAAAATTTCTTGATATTTGACTTTGTAAATTAAAGAATTTCCTTGCTATAAATTATTAAAGTACTAAATATATTATTTTACACTTATTAATAATACAAAATAATGGAAAAAGGTTCACCTCTCGAGTGGAAAGGGTTAAAGCTTTTTTTAAGGGTTAAAAAAATTCAGGACTGCCAACTTTCTACAATTTTTGTAAAAATTTATTCTAGTGGTAGTTAAGTTTATATTTTAACGTCTTATTTTTTTTTTATTTATTTAAACTGATTTTCCAGACCACTACATATTTAAAAATTTATAAGTTCATATGCAACGCCACTTCGATCTAGTTCTTTAGTGGCTTTTAAAATGTTGGCAAAATTTCTGAAAATTCTGATATTACGTCGAGTCTACCACTCAATAAAGTATTTCGCAAAAAGCGTAGTAGATGGCAGGCTTGAGAATGGTATATTTATTCATGGAAAGTGATGATATCGTAACTTAGACTTGAAATATATGACATGCATGCCTGGCAACTACTACTCTTTTCGCAAAATATTTTATAGAGTGGTAAACATTTCAAAACAGAAACTTTCAGGATTTTTGGTAATTATGCCAACTTTTTAAAAGTCTCAACACGATAGATCTGGAACAAAATGCGTCCCAACAGAGCTTTTAAATCATTTATGCGCAGTGTTATGGAAAATAAGTTTAAATTAATAAAAAATAATACATTAAGACATAAACTTAGCTACCACTAGACACACTAAACTACGCACTTCTTTTCCAATGCCCTCCTGAAGAATGACCTTTCGTCATACAGTCATCTGAAGGGCAGATTTGTTGGCAACTCTTTCAGGGGCACGATAAAAGTGGGCCTCCTACAGTAAGGACAGATAGTGCAGAGAATAAAAGAACATCCATGTCTTGCTGGGGATTCGAACCCAGAACCTTGCTGATGCAAGGTCAGTTCCCTGACCCCGGCACAGGTCGGTTGGTCATTAACTACACACTAAACTTACAAAAAGCGTAGAAATTTGACAGCCCTGCATATGTACTAACTAATTAATACATTTAGGGTCCACCCCATACTATAAGTAAATGAGTTTATGCCTGGCCACCCAGAAAGTCATTCGGCGGGATTTATTCCCTCATTAGCATAAGAGTTAAAAGTTCAATTCCAATCATTAGATCAAACAAGTTAAACAAGAGAAGTGTTACATTTTTCAATTGTGTATAAAAGTTTAAAATACTTTTTTTAAATATCATTCACAGTTTGGAAAGACTGGCTGAAGTAGGAATTGCCTTCGTCTTTCTCATTGGCCTGTCTCTGGTCCCTTGTACCTTCGCAACCTACATCGTAGGGGAGAGGCAATCCGAACAGAAGCGTCTGCAGATGGTAACAGGAGCAATAGGTCCTCTCCTGTATTGGAGTGTTGCTTTTATATGGGACATTGGAATAGTTTTCTTTACCAGCCTTATATCTGCTGCTATCGTTGGATCTTTTGCTTTACCAGCATTTTACCAAAGAGATAACTTTAAAGCTGTATATACTCTCATCTTTCTTTATGGGTAAGATACTTTTAGTTGAAAAAATCGATATAAAATTCATTAAGAGAAACATCTTTGAAGTCTGAGTAATGGGGATTTTTAAAAAAAAACTTGTAATTCGACAATATTCAAACCAGTTTCCTAAAAGCAAAACTTGAAACTCATACAAGTAAAAGATATGAAACAAAAGACGCGGATAGTTACGAACTACTGTCATCGTGTAATTACAGTATCAGCTAAAATTATCGATATTAAATTAAGAGTTCACTATAAAGTTTATGAACGAGAAAGCGTATAGCTTTGATTATATATTTCCGTTCAAATTACTTTCTTAAAGTCTAAAACTTGGAAAATCATATGAGTAAAAACGATAAATGATGCTGATAATTTTTAACCTTATTTTTTCTGCGGGTATATTCTTTCTTGTGTATCAATTTCTTTTTGTGTTATCTAAACGTATTAAAATTAAATCTATTAAGTTCATTCACAAAGCAATTTTTTAAATAAAAATGAAAAATAATAACTTTCAAGACACTTAACTAAAATTTCGAAATCTCTTTGGAAAAAAAACTAAATAGTTATCAGGCAGTGCCTAATAGAGAGCTTTAGCATTTCGCACAGCATTTCATATATTTCAGTACTAATGTTCAACGCAATAACTACAAAACAATCTCGGTTCTTGAGAACATACATACAACATGTATGTTAACTAGACGAATATTACGTGATCTCTATCTTTCTATCTCTATCTATCTATTTATCTTCCTGTCTATCTATCTATTTATCTTCGATCAATTTATATTTATCTGTTTATATCTATCTAGTTATATCTATCTATTTATATCTATCCATTTATATCTATCTATTTATATCTATCTATTTATATCTATCTATTTATATCTATCTATTTATATCTATTTATCCATCTCTACCTCTGTCTATTTATCTTATATATTAAATATCTTCCTAAGATTTTACCTATGAGTTTTTCAGAGTGTTTTGAACGCATTAAAAGTGTCTCGCTCTGAGTCAGGGAAATTTTCTCATGATGTAATGGTGTGAAGCAAAAACAAATTCCTTCAAAATTTGTTCGTAACGTAAAATCTAGCCAATGTTCTACTATCAAATACAGGGTCTCCCGCAATGACCACCCTTAATATGTGTTTCTATAATCCTCTTTTAAAATGAAAGCAAAGAAATGTACACACTGAGGGTCCCAAAGTAATATTAAACCGACAAAAAAACAAAAACGCTGCCGAAATGAGAATTAATCACAGTACTGGAACGCAGATGTAACAAACAACAAGACAGCTTTAATTGTGGAAGTAAGAAGAGAGGAGTTGTAAGACGATTTGTAGGAACACCTTTAAGTTCCAACCTCCAATTAAAACTGTTTTGTTGTTAATTTCATCCACCTTCCTCAACAGTAATTTGCCAGATTTCGATAGAGTTTTGGTTTTTTTCTAGTTTAAATATTCATTTGTAACCCCTTATTAATATTCTTTTTTTTCATATTTGATAAGGATTTTAAAAATGTAAATAAAAGCGGTCTTTGCAGAACACCTTATTCTAGTATTCATTCTAATATTATTCATTCTTACAGGTGGGCAACGACTCCTATTACTTACTTTTGCAGTCGTTTTTTCAAGGAAGGCAGTTTAGCATTCATGGTCGTATTCACAAGTCATCTCTTCATAGGTTTAGTCATAATGTTTGCTCTCGTCAGTTTACGCATGATCAGTATATCAAAAGTAACTACTCCTTTATTGTTTGCTAGAGTAATTCACTTAGAGCTCATAGATAGTTAAGTATATTGTCCGTCCATCGTAAAAAAACGATTAAAGGCCAAATCACTTAAGAAAATTCATATGTTAAAAGAGAGGCTCTTTTCACTGTTTAGAAACGGTAAGAAAAACATAGTTTTACACAGGTTTTTTACAGGTTATTCCAATTTAATCCTAAAATATTTCAGGCATAGGGGCGAATTACGAATTATTTATTCCACTAACATATTAATTGCATTCATGCATCATATGAACGACAATTCGGTGGAGTTGCACTGATTACACGTAGAAACGCGTTTAAGTTTACAGTAGGCTGCGATTGCTAATGAAGATTCTTCAGCACAATAACAGCTGCCCCCTGCCAAAATGAAGTATCTGAAGGTCAATCATCTTTTTATGAAGGGCTGTGATTAGAGGATTGGACAGCGCTACGGAGGGTCGGGGTTCGATCGTCGACTACACTGAATCTAACTGAGTACATGTAATAAACATGCTCTTAAAATCTGTGGAATCGGAAGTCCTGTGGTCGGTCACTGAGCAGTACCATGGATACAGAAATTTGGAGAAAATGTCCTTCCCCTTCAGATCTATGTCTAAATTGATTAAGTGGTCTCACAAAATTGGTCTGGATCATCCTCAAGGATGTTTCCCAGACCGTCGTATACAGCCCATTGTGCAGCTCTAGTGCAAAATAAATAAGGTGCCTATCCATCTATCTCTTATGGAGGATAGACAATATTTGAATTATAAATAAACTTATTTTACATAATTCACAGATATTAAACACATCTTATTGCCTACATGAAAATCGTAGTGTTTTTGCCTAAATAAAAATGAGGGCAATAACACACCTCACCAAAATGAACTCTACGAAGGTCATTCGATTTTTTATGGAGGATGGACATTATTTTAATTATTAATTTTAACGCAGTAAAATTAATTGAGATATTTAATACATTTCATTTCCCACATGGAAATCGTTGAGTTTTGTAAATAAAACTCTCTCTTGAATTAGCTTTGCATCTAATCACCCCAAGTTCTTCTATGCAATTATAATCATTCAATTTTATCATTTCTGTATTTCAATATATTCAGTGCGATGCAGTTCAGTGGTTGCAAACTTGACAAAGATGTGATATTATCATAAGGATTAAAAATTTCAGAATGGAATTCATAGTGTGGAATTAATTTTGACCCATGACAATCCAGCGGCGTTTGATGACTCACTCATTTTATTAGAGACTTTCCTGTCTGTAATTAATCCCAGTTACATTGCAAGCTTTTAATTTTTTTTAATTCATCTGAAATTTAAAAAAAAGGTAAAAAATCAAGATTTTTTATTTTAAAAAAAAATAATAAATACTATACATGAGAACGAGTAGTTAAAAGCCGTTGGATTGGAAAATCGCTCGCCGGAAATGTCATCATTTGATATTTCCCTGTCACTGAGCTTCTTGTTCGTGCTCCTTGAACTGGAACCTTTTATTTATCTAATTTAATGTCTTATTTTATTTTGTAACCGTAGTTGAACAGCCTAAACCATTGATTGAGTTAAGGATTACTAATGTTTAGCTCTGTAACCTCGTAAGTTTGAACCCAATCCATAAGACAAGGGAACTTTTGGATCAAATATTGGGAGAAATTTGTCTTCTTGGAGGACTTTTTGATGGAACTAACTCGCATTTGAGTTACATGGACAGAAAACCGTGAAAACCTTCCATGGTTAGCCTGATGGCAGAGGGACTCAAATGCATGATCCATCTACCATTAAGGATATTTTCTGTCAGAACTGTGGTCGGTACTAGCCGGGTGCGGGATTCGTATCGACTGGGATTCGAACCCGGTTCGCCTCATTGGAAGGAGAACACACTATCCCCTGAGCTACCATATTTATGTTTTGTAATAATTTCAAAAATATTTTCAAATGAGCTCAAGAATAACTTTAAAAAAAAAAGAAACTGGTTAGTTACCCAAGTTGGACGCCGAATCAATAAATTACGATAAAACAGCATTTTCAGCAATATTCGATTATAATTATTAGATAAAACATATTAAAATAATTTAAATAAATAATCAGAAAGTTACGTGAACAGTAAGTCCATAACTATGAAGCGCTCCTAGCGGCATACAGAGACATTTCCTACCACGAACTTCTATGAAGTTCTCATTATTTATGATGGGTTCTAACTCTTCTCCAAATTCGTAACTGTTGTTCACCTTGCATTTTAAGCTATTTAACATAAATTATTATTCTCTAATAATAATAATTATAACTCTCTAACATAAATTATTATTCTCTAATATAGGATGTCACATCAACTCTCGAAGTTCTCCAGAAGTTTTCTCTCATCTTTCCCCAGTACAGTCTCGTCGGTGGTCTGACGGATTTAAATGAAAACCAAATACGCACAGAAATATTTGAACAATTCGGTCAAGACATCTACGCGTCTCCTTTTAAGTGGAATTCGTTGGGTCCCAATTTTGTGGCTCTCTTTCTGCAAGGAATCATTTTCTTCTTACTGACTGTCCTTATTGAGATTGTACCTTGGAGATACTGGTATCAGAGGCAAGTTTACACACTGTTTTTTTACTTTATACGGTGATAAATATTTTTCTCACATTAAATTTTCACTCCTGCAACGATTTTTCATACCCTTCAACAAAAAGATTTTACCAGTGATTAAATTCCTCAGTTAGCAAATTAATTTTATTTTCATATTATTAATTTCTTATTTATGATTGACAATGTGCATAAACGGGAACTTCAGAATGACTCTTAACACGTTAAGCGCCGCGGCAGCCATCGGTGGCTGACACTGGGCTTTCCATTTAGGCCGCGTCAACCACCGGTGGCTGACACTGAAATTACATTTAGCCTGCGTCTGCCACAGCTTGCTGACACTGACCTTTCACATAGGCCGCGAAAAACAGCTAGATGACTGCATACATACCCTCCAACTTATGAGGATTTTGAAAATAATTCTTTCTAGTGGTAGCGAATCAAAGCAGAAATTTTTAAAGCAAATGGATCTCTCATAAAACTTTTATCAGAACTTAAGAATCTAGCCATATGGCCTGCACTTTTATAAGTAATAGTGGACAAGTTACGCTAAAATTAATTTTTTTTTAAATATTAAGACATTAATTTTGCTACTGTCTGAAAAGAAGATTTCTGAAACTACGGAAATTCCGTAGCAGTTGGAGGGTATGCAGCATATAACATGATATAGAACTATAAAATTTAAACTCCTTTATGGAATTGCAGAAAATTTATTCAAAATTTACTTAATTATTGTCATTCATGGTTTAATAAATTCAATTTAGTAGATTTTTATCCACCACTTTTTTTTAAACAATTTGTAGGCATATATAATTCACCACTCTTTTCAGATATGTTATTCTAAACGTTCTATAAACTAGCAATATCTATTTATATTTGCAGATTTAGTTTGTAATTATTTACCGTGTGGCCTTCAACGTGTTGAATCATAAATGCTTTTGACTCTGAAACCTATTACCGTACATGCGTGGGACATCACGTTACAGGAAGGTCTGGGTGAAAATTTTAGTCAGCTTGTTCGCAACTGTGAATGTAAACAGAAATGCTAACAGCTCCGGTTTTCGCTTTTTTTTTTTTAATTTAAAGTAATGGAAAATTTTAACTATCAGAATCTCGCTACAATCTCATCACGTTAGAGTGACCTCAAACTGGAAGATTTAAAAAAAAAAATCTAACTGCAGGCAATAAACTTATCGTTCTTCGCCATGGAAAGTGCCGGAAGTGTATTGCTTCATTTTGCATTGTCTGGTGAGCTCCTTGTGACCAGAGTCACGAAGGCGAGCAACATTACCCTGACCACACTACCACAGATATCCCTTCATAGGATGGGCCACAGTCACATATCGGAGGACAACACACAGAGAGAAACATCCATGCCCTGAGCGGGATTTGAACCGGCAGAATAGCTCTACCACCCTAGTTTCACTTAAATTTTTAGCTATAAATCTGGTCATTTTTTACATCTGCATTTATTTCTCATTTAATCATATCTTGTAATCTTTTTTCGTTGGCTGTCAACAAGCATATTAGGTCTACCGAAAAGTTTTGTCCCCGGAAGTACACGCTTTATTTTACATTTAAACCTTACTTTCTTTTGTTATAAAAAAAGAGCGGTAGGATATCTATCCTTTGGTAGGTAGGATGTTTACTTTAAACCGATGGTAATGTTCTAAGAAAATAAGCATATACAGGTCTGCCAAGTACTACGCCGTTTTACAAAATACTTTATACATTGGTAGACGTTTAGTAACCAAAGCTTTCAGAATTTATGATAATTTTGCCAAAATTTAAAAAGTCTCACCACGATAGAACTTGGATACTGGATATGCATGGAAACTCGGTGCTTGGCGCGAAGCGCCACTAACTGATTCATCTTATTCTTTTGGACATATACTGTAAAGACATAAAATATAAAAACACAGGAAAAAACAGTTTTTAAATGTAATGATAGAACTAGGACGAAATTGCGTTGCACATGAACTTTTAAATCATTTATATGTAGTGGTGTAGAAAATACATTTCAATGAATAAAAATTATACATTAAAACATAAACTTGGATACCACTGGAATAAATTTTTACAAAAAGCGTTGAAAGTTACCTACATGGTGCAAAAATAGCAAGTGCATACAATTTTCAAAACTTGTCCCGAAACTATAAGTCAGACCTCTCCGGTGCGTTTGATATACATTTAAGGGAAAATGCCCTACCCCTTTTTTTAAGAATACACTTTTTTGATTATTGAATAATTGGGCTTGTTATCTCGCAAACAGAATTTTTTGATAGATCTAATATTAAGCATGTTATAGTCAACTGAACATTCTTGTACCTGCAAAATATATTCTAAATTAAAACACTTAAGCTACCACTGTTTTTTTATTTTGTTTTTTGAAAAATAGGATCCATTCATTTAACCTCTTAAATCACGAGTTTTTTCGGCAAAACTAGTAAAAATTATCAATTTTTTTTTGACAAAAAGAATATATATATAGGTATGGTGTGTTATTTTTTTTGCATGCTATTTCCGATGACTTGGTAGCTGGAATTGGTGTAAAAGTTATAGAAACAAATTACTGTACAAACAAAGTTTAAACTATTTGATTAGTTGTTGATTGTGAGTTTCGAAATATTAAAATCAAATTAAGTAAATATGGCAATTAATAATCAATAATTTAAATTAATATATCAAATAGCTTATCATCAAAATGCACGCACCACGTGGTTTACTCAAGAAAAATGCTGCATAGTGATGTCATCTGTGGTAAATAAATTTAATTACAATCTAGCCTGTCAATTTTAAATAGAACGGGTCTCAAACGGGCGTTAGAAATTATATAACGCGAGATATAAAATCGCCCGTGTGAGACATGGGCAAATTTGCCGGTAATTTTACTCCTGTTAGAACGCTAGGTGTGTATTCATCACATGAATTACTATAAATAATTTGTAGCTACCACTCTATTTGAATGATTGCTACTTCATTTATGTTTGAAATATTGGCACAAACTTTCCATTTTCAGATTTTTCTTAATTTTATATAAATATATTTTTTGTTAAAATAGTGGTANTTAATAATCAATAAATTAAATTAATATATCAAATAGCTTATCATCAAAATGCACGCACCACGTGGTTTACTCAAGAAAAATGCTGCATAGTGATGTCATCTGTGGAAAATAAATTTAATTATAATCTAGCCTATCAATTTTAAATAGAACGGGTCTCAAATGGGCATTAGAAACATAAATAGCGTGAGATATTAAATCGCCCGTGTGAGACTCGGGCATATGCAAATTTGCCGGTAACTTTCGCCCGTGTTAGAACGTTCAAGGTGTAGTGCAGAGGAAGCGCTAATCGTATATTCATCCCATAAGTACATTCATCACTGGAATTACTATTCATAATTAGTAGCTATCACTTTATAGGAATAATTGCTACTTTTTTAAAGTTTTGACTTTGATAGATGCCTCCTTCATCCGTAATGATTTTTTTTTTAATTTTTTATTAATATATTTTTTGTTAAAAAAGTGGTAGTTGTTTTATGTTTTTTTTTTAAATTATTTTTAATAATCTTAATATAACTGAACAGAACTTTATAAAATATCTGAGGCTGCTTGCGGCTCTTTTCCCATTCATCTTGAGCTTGATCTGTGTGGTGCTTCGATGAAGTTGTGGAATGCAAATGAAGTAAAGGAGTATTCATGTAAATCATTGAGGTTCATACTATGTAATTATATACAGTAGGGTGATAAGATTATATTGTAAAAGTATGAACTTTTTAGCTTACATATGATGAAAATGAGGTTATGTATATGCTATTGATGACGGGAATATGATGCATCACTGCAATAGTATGCTAATCTATATATAAACAGAAATGCCAACTTCCACCATTTTGTGAAAAAATATTTCCTAGCAATGACGTAATTTTAGTTTTGGTAATATAGTTTAGATATTTTTCATTTTAAGCAATTTTTTCATCTCCATACATCAAAAATTAAAGTATCATATGAAATGTAATTTTATCGCAGTTATTTCGTGGTTAAACTTTTAAAAAGTGGGTATAATTATCCACATTCTACAAGTTTTACAATATAATTCAGTACCAATTTCTTAAAACTTTTTCTGAAAGCGGAGTAGTTGGCATCCTTGTATATATTTCAAAACTAAGAAGAAAAAAAAACTTGAGAAATTAAGCTAAGTGGATATACTGGGATGCCAACTGCTCTGCTTTCTACAAAAGTTATAAAAATTTAGTAACGAATTAAGTAGTAGAACTTGCAGCATAAGAATAATTACGCCCTTTCTTTAACCTACTTCAAGACGGGCGAGTCATACATGCATTCTCAGAGTGGCGACAATCACGTTAAAGAAGATAAAACTGGTAGCCAAACTATTTTTATAGCAGTTTATTTGTGGGCGGGGTAATAATAGTTTTCTTTATTTATATCACCAAGACTTAAAATTATAGATAAGATAAAAATTATATATTTACACTTTTAACAAACGTAGATGGGATGTATTAGATTTAAAGAGAAAGCAAAAATAAGGTTGTCAAATTAGCCATGCCTAAACTTAATAAGTTTGCATCTTTGCATACGCTCTAAAGCGGCGCGATTCTAGTGAGGTATATGAAAGAGTTAGGTTGTGTTGTAACCAAGCTCTAAGCTAGTATGTCGACACATCGAAGCGGCGGCAAACAGACGCACTGCGAGAGAGCGCCCGTCCAGTGGTCATTCTTGAGTTTTACAGTAACGACGAGTGCTACAACTATGCTAAAAATACCGTTACTCGAGACAACAAAAAGGACATTAGACATAAATGTGCTGTAGACTTGCATCTGTATAATAGATGGGCCACGAACGTGGCAAGATAAAGTCAATGTGTTCAATGACATGCTCGAGAAATCGACTAGTATTCGTAATGCCTATATCAAGCTTGATGCAGAAGCTTGAGGATGTTGTAAAAAAAAAGGCAACGCCTGAGATTCCTGACATGAACGTAGTCCTGAGTGAAACATCACTGCCTCAGCCGACTGAATCTTCTTCAGCAGAGATAGACACTACTGATCAATTCCACAACTCCCAGAAATCGGAAATCTCAGAGATCCATATTTCATCCGACAAAACTAAGACAAATAAAAAAGTGAAGGAAAATTTGTGTCACTCCAGAGGTACAAGTACATACCTGCCAACTTTTGATCCCTTCCATTACGATTTTTCCCAGTGGTAGTAAAATGGAATTAAAATTTCAATTGTAAGCAAAAAAAAATACGTTATGTTTGAAGAAACATCAGCTGACAAGCATGAAAGTAACGCATATTAATATATAAGCTTAATTTTTGTAAGAATAGTGGTGATAAAAATCATTCAAAAATTAAATTTATAAAAGAAAAAAATAGTATATATTTACTACCACTTTAAATATGAAAATAAAATCTATGTTTAAATACGAGAGAGTTGGCAGTTATGTAAGTAGACCCTGATCCAGTCACTGCACCCTCATCGAAAATTTCAGTACCGATGGATGTTCCAGTTGATGCCCTGGTGACGGTTGAAACTTCAGTTCCTGATAGAGGAGATGAGGAGCCAGTCAGGGGGATAGAAAAATCAGCAATACGACTCAAACGATGTCTTGGAGATTATTATAGTAATGGAGAATTGCCTTAGGCCGTCTGCTGCACTTAGGGTCATCTGGGTGCCGACATGGTGCAAAATAGCATGTGCATACAATTTTCAAACTTGTCCCGACACTATACGTCAGACATCTCCGGTATATTTGATATACATTTAAGGGAAAATGCCCTACCACATTTTTTTATGAACACACCTTTTGCATTCTTAAATAATTAGGCTTGTTATCTCGCAAACAAATTTTTTGATAGATCTAACATTTAGCATATTATGGTCAATTGAACGTTCCTGTGTCAATTGACCAAATAAATTCTAATGATAAAACACTTAAGCTACCATTTGTTTCTTCTTTTTTCGAGAAATAGGACCCATTTATTAAACCACGAGTTTTTTTCGAAAAAACTGATATAAATTATCGAGTGTTTTTTTTTTTTTTTTTTTTTTTTTTTTTTTTTTTTTTTTTNTTTTTTTTTTTTTTTTTTTTGCAAAAATAATATATATCTAGTTACAGTATAAGTTGTTTTTTGCAATTTCAGATGACTATGGGAGCTGGGAGTGGTGTAAAAATTATAGAATAAAATTACTGTACAAACAAAGTTTAAGCTATTTGATAAGATGTTGATTTTGAGTTTCGAAATATTAAAATCAAATTAAGTCAATATGGCAATTAATAATAAGTTAATAATCAAAAAATTAAATTAATATATCAAATAGCTTATCATCAAAATGCACCACGTGGTTAACTCAAGAAAAATGCTGCACAGTGATGTCATCTGTGGTGATTAAATTTAATTATAATTAGCCTATCAATTTTTAATAGAATGCGTTTCAAACGGGCATTAGAAATTAAATAACGCGAGATATAAAATCGCCCATGTGAGACTCGGGCAAATGCAAATTTGCCGGTAACTTTCGCCCGTGTTAGAACGTTCAAGGTGTAGAGGAAGCGCTAATCGTATATTCATCCCATAAGTACATTCATCACTGGAATTACTTTTCATAATTTGTAGCTATCACTTTATTGGAATAATTGCTACTTTTTTAAAGCTTTGACATTAAATAGATGCCACCATCATCCGTAATGATTTTTCTAAAATTTTATTAATATATTTTTTGTTAAAAAAGTGGTAGTTGTTTTATGTTTTTTTTTTAATTATTTTTAATAATCTTAATATTACTGAACAGAACTTTATAAAATATCTGAGGCTGCTTGCTGCTATTTTCCCATTCATCTTGAGCTTGATCTGTGTGGTGCTTCGATGAGGTTGTGGAATGTAAATGAAGTAAAGGAGTATTCATCTAAATCATTGAAGTTCTGAATGTCTAATTATATGCTGTAGGATGATAAGATTATATTGTAAAAGTATGAACTTTTTATCTTAGATATGATGAAAATGAGGTTATGTATATGCAATTGATGACGGTAATATGATGCATCACTGCAATAGTACACTAATCTTAATATAAACAGAAATGCCAACTAGCACCATATCTGGGTTTTAGAACGGATGAATAACTTAAATATTTTCTAGGTAATTAAACTTATTCAAAAATCACTAATTTGGCGACCTTTTTACACCTGGATGAAAACTATGAAAATCACTGCCTTATTCTCTGTTTTTGCAAATTTTTATGAGCCCAAATAATGCAACATTGGGTTAAGTTTTTAAATATTTAAAATTTTGACCACAAATACTTTTCATCTACATAAAACTGTGGCTTTTCGCCAGATTGACATTTTGCACAATTTTCAGAATAAGCATCAGAATAACCTGTAGCTTTAGATATAAGCTAAACTTGTCTAAACAGTCATGAGTACCTGTTGCATACCTGCCAACTCTTCCGGATTTTCCGGAAGATTTTATTTTCATATTTAAAGTGGTAGTAACTAGATACTATTTTTCTTTTATAATCTTAATTTTTAAATGATATTGATCACCACTATTCTTAAAAAATTAAGCACATATATTAATATGCGGTACTATCATGGTTGTCAACTTAAGTTCAATCAAATGCAACGTGTTTGTTTGCTTAAAATTGAAGGTTTAATTCCATTTTAATAGCACTGGGAAAAATGATAATGGAAGGGATTAAAAGTTGGCAGGTATGCNGTTTTTTAATCTGGTTATTGAGTTGTTTTATTGCGTCCAGGTGTGCTGGGTCGTAAGTTCTTTGGTACCATTTCCTGTGCGAGTTCCTTAATCTTATTATATTCTTTATTTCAGGTGGTAATCTGTAATGATGAGCAATATACTTGGTTTCTGTGGAAGCGTTTTTAAAAGCATCTGTTCTTATTCTCGTGATGATTTTTCTAAAATTATATTAATATATTTTTTGTTAAAATAGTGGTAGTTGTTTTATGTTTTTTTTAATTGTTTTTAATAATCTTAATATAACTGAACAGAACTCTATAAAGTATCTGAGGCCGCTTGCGGCTCTTTTCCCATTCATCTTGAGCTTGATCAGTGTGGTGCCTCGATGAGGTTGTGGAATGCAACTGAAGTAAAAGAGTATTCATGTAAATCATTGAGGTTCTGACCATGTAATTATATACAGTAGGGTGATAAGATTATATTGTAAAAGTATGAACTTTAGCTTACATATGATGAAAATGTGGTTATGTATATGGTATTGATGACGGGAATGTGATGCATCACTGCAATAGTACACTAATCTTAGTATAAACAGAAATGCCAACTTGCACCTCTTTGTGAAAAAAATATTTCCTAGCGATAACGTAATTTTATTTATTTTTGGTAATTTAGTTTAGATATTTTTCATTTTAAGCAATTTTTTCATCTCTACACATCAAAAATTAAAGTATCATATGAAATGTAATCTTATCGCAATCTCGTGGTTAAACTTTTAAGAAGTGGGTATAATTATCCATATTCTACAAGTTTTACAATTTAATTTACTACCAATTTCTTAAAACTTTTTCTGAAAGCGGAGTAGCTGGCATCCTGGTATATATTTCAAAATTAAGAAGAAAAAAAACTTGAGAAATTGAGCTAAGTGGATATACTGGGATGCCAACTGCTCCGCTTTCTGCAAAAGTTATACAAATTTAGTAACGAATTAAGTAGTAAAACTTGTAGCATAAGAATAATTACGCCCATTCTTTAACCTCTTCGAGACGGGCGAGTCATATATACATTCTCAGGGTGGCGACAATCACGGTAAAAAAAGATAAAACTGATAGCTAGACTATTTTTATAGCAGTTTATTTGTGGGCGGGGTAATAATAGTTTTCTTTTCTTATATCTCCAAGACTTAAATTTATAGATAAGATAAAAACTATATAGTTACACTTTTAACATACATAGATTGGATGTATTAGATTTAAAGAATCCGACCGGGCTGTGTAATGGGCAGAGAACTGTCCTTGCACAGAAAGGTTCTGGGTTCGAATCCCGGGTAAGGCATGGATGCTCTTTCCTTCTCTGTGCTATCGGTCCTCACTGTGGGAGCGACGTTGGTCTACCTAATACAGTGCGCCTGTAAGAGAGGTCAACAAAATCGCCCTGTTGATGCCTGAATTGACGGATGTTAACACAAGTGGGCATTGCAAAAGAAAAAAAAAGATTTAAAAAGAAAGCAAAAATAAGGTTATCAAATTAGCCATCCCCAAACTTAAAGCTACCGCTTTTTATTTTTTTCTATCCTGTTTCTGATTTCATACGAATACATTTATGTCTCACCCGTCCTGAAAAGATTAAAAGTTTAACCACACGATAACAAAAGTCTATTTTCACGGATACTTCGAATTTTTTATGTGTTCTGGAGGAAAAATTACTTAAAACGAAAAATACTAAGTTAAAAATAACTAAAATTTCGTTGCACTAGAAAACATTATTTTGACCACTATTAAACATTATTTTGACCGCTATTAAACATTATTGATTTCTTATTTATGATTGATTGACAGTGTGCACAAACGGAAACTTCAGAAGGATTCTAAACTCATTTATGATTGACAGTGTGCACAAGCGGAAACTTCGGTAAGATTCTAAAATCATAAATGCTTTTTGCTCTGAAACCTACTGTCGTACATGCGTGGAACTTCAGCCTTCACGCTACAGATGGGTCTAGGCGAAAATTTTAGTCAGCTTGCTCGCAACTGTGAATGTAAACAGAAATGCCAGCAACCCCGTTCTCAGTTACTTTTTTTTTCTTTTTTTTATTAAAGGTAGTGGGAAATTGTAATTCTCAGAATCTCGCTACAATATCACCATGTTAAGTTGACCTCAAACTGGAAAATTTAAAAAAAAAAATTTTTTTAGCGGTAGGCAATAAACTTATAATTCTTCGCTAAGGAAGGTTTCGGAAATGTTGCTCATATTGCATTGCCTGGTGATCAGAGACGCGGAGGCGAGCAACATTACCCTGGCCACACTGCCACAGATACCCGTTAATAGGGTGGGCCACAATCACACATCAGAAGTCAACACACGGAGAGAAACATTCATGCCCAGAGCGGGATTCGAAACCCGCAAAATCGCTCTACCACCCGACCGGCATATATTAAAAAGTGGAGGAAAAAGATTTCATGAGTCTGTTGAAAATGAGCCTGTAGTTTCGCTAAAATTTTTAGCTATAAATCTAGTCAATTTTTACATCTGCATTTATTTCTTCTATAATCATATTTTATTATATTTAAAATATAAGATACAGAGATGCCAACTTGCTCCGGACAGCAAATATATATTTTAAAGTGATAGTTTATCAATTATTATTCTTGATTTAATAAATTCAATTTAGTAGATTTTTATCCACCACTATTTCTAAATAATTCGTAGGCTGATATAATTTAAAACTTTATGATCCTTATGCATACCTGCCAACTTTTAATCCCTTCCAATATGATTTTTCCTAGTGGTGGCAAAATGGAATCAAATCTTTAATTGAATGCAAAAAATATGTTGTAATTGAATAATTTTTAACTGACGACCATGATCGTAATGCATATTTATATATATGCTAAATTTTATTAAGTGTACTGGTGATCGAAATCATTTTAAATTTAAGTTTATAAAAATAAAAATACTGTATATTTACTACCACTTTAAATATAAAAATAACATTTTACGCCAAATGCGTAAAAGTTGGCAGGCATGCTGCCATCTTTCCGAAAATGGATTTTCAGAGTGGTTGTAAAACAATAAACGAAAAACAATCTGACTCAAAAATATATTTATATTTTGATCCCGTTGAAATTCGCTTGCGCAAGGATTATTATGCTTTTATATATTTATTATAATTATTTATATGTAGTGGTGGTCAAACTCATTTATAATCATCATTATAATTCAAAAAGTTAATTGGAATAACCTGAATATTGCCACCACTTTAAATATGAAAATAAAATCTTCCGGGAGAGTTGGCAGATATGCTTGTGTAATGCTAATCATTTTATAAGCAAGCAAATATAGACAAATATATGGAAAATTTACTTAGTAGTTTATCGTTTTTTTAATTATTCTGGCGTGTCCGGAGCAGTTGGCATATCTGTATTTCTTTCTTTGGCTATCAACAAGCATATTAGGTCTACCGAGAAGATTTGTCTCCCGTATATGCATTTAATTTTACATTTAAACATTAGGTTCTTTTATTAAAAAAAAGAGTGGTAGGATATTTACCCTTTAACTCGATGGTAATGTTCTAATGAAAAAATCATATACAGGTCTGCCAACTACTACGCCGTTTTGTAAAATATTTAATACAGAGGTAGACGTTTAATAACCAAAGCCTTCAGAATTTATGATCATTTTGCTAGCATTTTAAAGCTTTTCCATGGTAGAGCCAGCATTAGGCGGCATTGTATATGAACTTTTAAATCATTTATATGTAGTGGTGTGGAAAATAAATTCAAATCAATAAAAAATAATACTATATTAAAACATAAATTTAGATACTACTGGAATAAATTTTTATTAAAAGCGTTGAAAGTTGACGACTCGGCCTACATGTCGCAAAATAACATCCGCATACAATTTTCAAACTTGTCCCGAAACTATGCGTCAGACCTCTCCGGTACATTTGATATATATTTAAGGAAAAATGTCCAAGGAACAAACCAGTATAAGATGAATGGGTTGGTGGCGCTACGCGCCAAATGCCGAGATACCCTACATATCCATCATCCAGCACGAGTTTTTTTTCGGAAAAACTGGTAAAAATTATCGAGTTTTTTGTTTTTTGACAAAAAAAATATATATCTAGTTACTGTATAAGTTGCTTTTTGCAATTTCAGATGACTATGGGAGTTGGGATTAGTGTAAAAATTATAGAAACAAATTACTGTACAAACAAAGTTTAAACTATTTGATTAGATGTTGATTTTGAGTTCCGAAATATTAAAATCAAATTAAGTCAATATGGCAATTAATAATCAAAAAATTAAATTAATATATCAAATAGCTTATCATCAAAATGCACCACGTGGTTTGCTCAAGAAAAATGCTGCATAGTGATGTCATCTGTGGTAAATAAATTTAATTACAATCTAGCCTGTCAATTTTAAATAGAACGGGTCTCAAACGGGCGTTAGAAATTATATAACGCGAGATATAAAATCGCCCGTGTGAGACATGGGCAAATTTGCCGGTAATTTTACTCCTGTTAGAACGCTAGGTGTGTATT
The DNA here is from genome assembly GCF_043381705.1 of Parasteatoda tepidariorum. NCBI lineage: Eukaryota > Metazoa > Arthropoda > Arachnida > Araneae > Theridiidae > Parasteatoda > Parasteatoda tepidariorum. The sequence goes on along the minus strand of NC_092209.1, from coordinate 16,961,013 downwards.
CATCACATGAATTACTATAAATAATTTGTAGCTACCACTCTATTTGAATGATTGCTACTTCATTTATGTTTGAAATATTGGCACAAACTTTCCATTTTCAGATTTTTCTTAATTTTATATAAATATATTTTTTGTTAAAATAGTGGTAGTTATTTTACATTTTTTAATTATTTTTAATAATCTTAATATAAACAGAAATGCCAACTTGTGAAAAAATATTTCCTTGCAATAACGTAATTTTAGTTATTTTTTGTTTAATATTGTTAATTTTAAATAATTTTTTTTTTCTACACATCAAAAATTAAAGTATTATATGAAATGTAATTTTATCGGAACTTATCTCGCGGTTAAACTTTTAAAGAGTGGGTATAATTATCCATATTCTACAAGTTTTACAATTTAATTCACTACCAATTTCTTAAAACTTTTTCTGATGAATAGTTAGCATCCTTGCATATATTTCATAACTAAGAAGAAGAAAAACTAGAGAAATTGAGCTATGTGGATATACAGGGATGCCAACTGCTCCGTTTTCTACGAAAGTTATACAAATTTAGTAACAAATTAAGTAGTAAAAGTTTCAAAATAATTACTCCCATTATTTAACCTTTTCGAGACGGGCGAGTCATATATACATTCTCAGGGTGGCGACAATCACGGTAAAAAAAGATAAAACTGGTAGCCAGTTTATTTGTGGGCGGGGTAATAATATTTTTCTTTATTTATATCACCAAGACTTAAAATTATAGATAAGATAAAAACTATATAGTTACATTTTTAACTTACATAGATTGGATGTACATATTAGATTTAAAGTGAAAGCAAAAATAAGGTTGTCAAATAAGCCATGCCCAAGCTTAACCCCTTGGGGACGGGTGATTCATGAAAGCATTCGTACAAAATCAGGATCAGGATGTAATTAAATAAAAAGCGGTAACTTAAATGTAGTCGTTTCTAATTTGACAGACTTACTTTGCTGTTACTTTAGTTATTGTTAGTTTAATCATATATATAATCAATGTTAATTCAAAGTATAACTAAATACTTTTATTTTGAACAAAGTAATGGTGAATTAAATCATTCAAACAATTATAACTCCGCCCACAAATAAACTGCTAAAGAAATACTTTGATTACCAGTTTTATATTTTTACCCTGGTTGATACGGTTTTATGGTGTCACGTATTTGCGACAGTCGGCGCGAAAGGGTTAAAGCCACCGCTTTTCATTTTTTTTTCTATCCAAGTCCATTTCCACCGATAGTTTGAATTTTTTATATGTTCTGGATGAAAAATTACTTAAAACGATAAATACTAAGCTAAAAATAATTAAAATTTTGGTACCACTAGAAAACATTACTTTGACCTTTGAAGTGGTAGTCACATTGCAATTAATTAAAAAACTGCAATATGGCTACAATTCTGGTTCAGCAAACAATATTTGTGTCTATAATTTTGTGTCTATAAAATAAATTCCAATAATAAAACACTTCAGCTGCCACTTTTTTTTCTTTATTGAAAAATATGATCGAGTCATTTAACGTCTTATACCACGGGGTTTCTTTTTTCTAAAAAACTGGCGAAAGTTATCGAATTTTTTTTTTTTTTTTTTTGGACCAAAAGAATATCTAAGTATGGTGTAACTTAAGTTGCAATTTCAAATATCTAGGGAACTGGGATTGGTGCAAAAATTATAGAAAAAAATTACTGTACAAACAAACTTTAAATAATTTGATTAGATGTTAATTTTGAGTTTCGAAATATTAAAATCAAATTAGGTCAATACGTCAATTAATAATCAATTAATTAAATTAATATATCAAATAGCTTATCATCAAAATGCACCACGTGGTTTTCGCAGGAAAAATGCTGCATAGTGATGTCATCCGTGGTGAATAAATTTAATTCTAATCTAGTCTATCAATTTTTAATAGAATGCGTCTCAAACGGGCATTAGAAATTAAATAACGCAAGATATAAAATCGCCCGTGTGAGACTCGGGCATATGCAAATTTGCCGGTAACTTTCGCCCGTGTAAGAAAGTTTAAAAGGGGTGAAGAAGCTCAAGGCGTATATTCATCCCATATGTTCATTCATCACTTGAATTACTATTAATAATTCGTAGCTATCACTTTCTATGAATGATTGCTACTTGATTAAAGAATACGACTCAAGACAAGAATTCTCTATCACTGAAGATTTTTCTAATTTTATAATGATATATTTTTTGTTAAAATAGTGGTAGTTGTTTTATGTTTTTTTTTCACATTATTTTTAATAATCTTAATATAATTGAACAGAACTGTATCTGAGGCTACTTGCGGCCCTTTTCCCATTCATCTTGAGCTTGATCTGTGTGGTGCTTCGATGAGGTTGTTGAATGCAAATGAAGTAAAGGAGTACTCACGTAAATCATTGAGGTTCTGACTGCGTAATTATATACAGTAGTGTGATAAGACTTAGTAAAAGTTATGAACTTAAGCTAAGCAGATATGATGAAAATGGGGCTATGTATATGCTATTGATGTCGGGAATATGCAGGGTCCGATCAAGACAAATTCAGGCCCAAGGCCCACCACATTTTCTGGGCTTCTTACAAAATAATTTGAAATTAAATTACTTAAGAGTAGTCGTAACAATTAAAAAGAATCTATTGAACTGCATGTTTCAAGAGAAACATTGTAAGAAATTTTGAAAACAGACAGTTGAAGATTATATTTCAAAGATAATATTTACGTATCTATAAATTAAAGCAAAATATGAAACAACAAAGCAATGTTCTGCCAAAATAAAAATAGTTTGATGACCACAAACAATTGAAATCAGTGATTTTTGCTAAAAGTCACTGATTAGCTGAATAATTTTTTATTGTAAGCTGTAATTATGTTTTATTTAGTACTTAAACCATCATAAAGCTTACCTACCTTACATTAGACTTTTATTAATTCCTGAGGCCCCTCAGAAATTGTGGGCCATAGGCCCATGCCTATCGGGCCTAGGCGATTATCAGGCCCTGGGAATGTGATGCATCACTGCAATAGTATGCAGTGGTGTGTTTTTACGCGGATAGAATTTTAGTTGATAGCAAAGCTGCCGAGAACAGAATTTCCCCGTTAAGATCCTTTCTAAAGGTATAAATTAATTTGTAAAGTAATATAAGTATCGATTTTGAAACTGTAATTATTTTAACTATTGAACCTTTTTGCTATATTAACTATATCCCCATGATAACTATTAAGTCTGATGCACAAAGTGCCTTTAAATAAAAAAGTGGCACGTCTTCGATCCTTAACATATTTTCGGCCAAAAATATGTTAAGGCCATCATTTTAATAAATTTTTTTTTATCGGCTCGGTAACGTATTTTTTTCACTAGTCTTTCTGTTATTGTCAAGGGTTCTGAAGAAATCTATAAAATATAAGTAATTTAGAGTAAACACTTTCTGTTGAAAATTTTTTAAGCTACGCTAGTTTTTTAACTTGAAACAGTTTTTGACAAATTCGATTTTTAGAAAATGTATAATTATTCCATTTGAGAGTAATCACATGTTTTTGTGATATAATAAAATTGCAAGTTTTATAAATAAAATAAAAAATAAAACAACTTTCTTTAACTAACGTTTAAGTAAATGATTTGTATCCATTGAATTAGCCAATGATGCATATGCGAATTTATTAGTTAAGTAAAATATTATTTTTAATGCGCCACACTTTTTTTGTCTTAATGAATTTAATTTAAGCATATTTCAATGAAAATAACACCGTATTTTATAATATTTCTATGCTTGGCTTTAAAAATAGGTCAAATGTATAAATATAAAATGATGCAACAATATATGGCTCAATAGAACGTGTGCATGCAACTTCAAACTTGAAACAGAGTTATTGATCCAACGTTTTGGGTAGACTTAATGTACACATACAAGCTTTTCAAGTCAAAAGTCTTTTTTATTAGTAAACTACGTTTTGCAACGCAACACTGAAAAATAGAGCGTGTACTTTTGCCTTTCATGTAGAATTTTAAGATAGATCTAACATTTTGACTAGGTTAATTAACCATTATTTAACTATTCACGCTCAATATTTTTTTTTTTTAAATATGGACTTCTGTGTATTTATTTACATCATTTATCGGTACTGGTGACAAAAATTATTACATATTAACTCAGTAAAACAAGAATAAAATCATTACTATATACTTTGTAAATACTTAAATAAGATCTCCAGCAAAAAATATTATTTAGCAAATAACCCTTTTCTCTACTGATTTTAGCATTTCTTCCCAGTTGTACCATCACCTCCTACATCAGAAAGCCTCCACACGGCTTCTTATAATTAGTCTGCGCAGATTATTTAAAAACCGAACCACTTGTGCGCATGAACCCAAATTCCATTTTAAAAGTACTTGAGAGAAATTTATCATATATATTTAAGAATTGAATCTGTAGTGGTTGACAAGTAAATAAAACAAACCAATTTTGTTCATTAATTTAAATAAATTTTAGACATATATTTGCTACCACTTTCTAATAGATTTCATATTAAATGGTTTTTTTTCACTGATCGGACTACTTACAAAAAACCGTGTGGCGGCTTTCAGTTGCAGGAGGCGTTGGTTGTACCCATCTTAAACAAATAGAATTTTAAATAAACTTATAAATTATCTGTTTAGTAGTGGTGGATAAACTCTTTTAACATGGTTTTTCAAAGTTCTGTCGCCAAGGAAAATAAAAATAGCTACAATTTAAGCACCTTGCACTTTGAGGCAAAACGCTAATTTTAAACTACATTAGTCATCTTGCCCTTTAAAAATTATCTGGGTTTTAGAACGGATGAATAACTTAAATATTTTATAAGTTATTAAACTTATTTAAAAATCACTAATTTGGCGACCTTTTTACACCTGGATGAAAACTATGAAAATCACTGCCTTATTCTCTGTTTTTGAAAATTTTTATGAGCCCAAATAATGCCACATTGGGTTAAGTTTTTAAAATTTAGACCACAAATACTTTTCATTTACATAAAACTGTGGCTTTTCGCCATATTGACATTTTGCACAATTTTCAGAATAACCTGTAGCTTTAGATATAGACTAAACTTGTTTAAACAGTCATGAGTACCTGTTGCAAACTTGCAGCAGTTATGAAAATAGTATATTATTCACAAAAAAGCATAATTTCATTTGACGACGAAGCCTTCGAAAAACAGCCTTAAGCAAATTTACTGAACTGAGAATCACAAACTGAACAATTTTGCTGCAGCTGGTAAAAAGTGTCCACACAGAGAAGCAGTGGTTTTCATCTCTACGTGAATCGAGGATTATCATCATCTTATATTTATCTAGGTGCCTCAAACCATAGTTGCTAAAATTCGAAAGGAAGTTTCGAATCAACTACGATTACATTTCCATTATTCTACAACGTTTTTATCTTAATTATTTCAACATAGCTGCCGATTTTTGTTCTTAATGCTTAAAATTCTTTGAAGTGGTAGCCATATTTCAATTGATTAAAAAACTGCAATATGGCTACAATTCTGGTTTAGCAAACAATATTTTTTTTAAAAACTTGTTATGACTTTTATATATTTGTTTTAATTACTTATTTGTGTGAAGAGTTTGTTAAAATGCTTATAAATCAACTTTGATTAACGAAGATGAAAATATTTACGTTTATATTTGTCACAAAATTAAAGCACTTCTATCTATTGCAAAAATCAAGGCAGTTGGGTAAAGAGGGTTTAAAATGTTCTCCACAAAAATTTGATAATGACATTAAGAACTTTATGAACACGAAACCATTGAAAATGTATTTCATGTCTATCTGATATATCCGAGAAAATTTTATTTTTATGTTTAATGTCGTAATGCGATAACTGGTTAGATTATATTTAAATAATAATTTAGCGTTAATTTTCTTACGTCTCTCTAAAATATTATTTCAGGTTGATATTTGGGAAAAGACCGATGAACCAAGAAGTTGTGCCATCTATTGAAGACCCTAATAAATATTTACTGCAAATTCAAGATATTTCACAGGTATAAAATATCTTTTCCAGAAGAATGTTATTGATCTTTCTATATTAAGCCTTACAAAATGTAAATGAAAAATTATTGTTTTATAAATAGTTAATTTTATGTTAGAAATTAAACTTGCAAGCCCTAACACAATAAAGAAAATGATTCATCCTACTGCATTTTCCCCCTCTAAGACGAAGAATTCTCGAAATTATTTACTTATAGCGGATATTTATGTCCCCTCCCTTCTTAAAGCCCATTACCATAGATCTCGTTAATGGATTATTAATTTCTGTTTTAATTTAGTTTATTTGACCTAATTATTTAGATTTATTCTATGTCCTATAATTCATTTCCTCATAGTCCTCTTCTTCTTCTTAAGCACTACAGGCGGTTACAGGCCAAAGCCGTCTCAGTCAGTTTACCCCATCTAGATCTCATTGATCTCCCCTTATGAAAAAATAGATTCTTAATAGTAGAATGTTTTAGTAACATTTTTAGATAGAATTAAAAATTTCAAGAAAAGATTAATTTTATTCTTATTTAACTATGCAACTATAACACTGGGGAACATTTTTTTTTCTTTTGTTGCATGAGATTTTTGGACGGATCTTAGATATTTTTAGGTCACTGATTTCCTGTAATCGGTTTCTCTTTACAAGCTACGGTTTTTATGCAATTTAATCATATATTCCTAACCAAGACTTTTAAAATTACTCGAATGAATATTAAGTGTCCCCACTTTTCTGCTACTTAAGGAGTGGTAGGCAGAAAGTGATAATCATAAAAACAGATCAGTTCATCGGTAGCTTTCGCAACAAAACTGATACCAAATCTGAACCCCATTTAGATCTCATTGATCTCCGCAGGTAAATAATTGTATAAATGCAAATGAAAATGGCTCCCCACTGCAGTTTATTATGCAATGTCTTCGCAGATTTCAGTATATACAGGTATAAAGTGCGTAGCTTTGAGTATTCCCGAAGTTGAAGAAAAAGTATTTGCTGAAGCACTTGGCTAAGAAAGTTGATGAACACCGTAGAAAGCCACTAATTTGGCAGCACATAAAGACGCCAAGTTTACTAACGCTAAAACGAGGTCAAATAAGACAATTCATCTGTAATTAGACTAGAGCATGTTTTTGTGTCAAATTTCCCATAGTAAATACAAAAAATTATGAAATAAAAAGCTAGTTTGAAACTATGTAATGCAGGTTTCACCCAGTTCTTAAAAAATAAAAATTTCGGCATTTTTTTTTCTTTCATATTAACGGCAAATTTAGTATTCGTCGCATACAGTTTCGGATGAAGGATCACAACTTGACCCAGAGGCCGCTGGGGCAGCAAATTATCAAACAAAATTATGGTTTAATATTTTAATATAAATTATCGCAGACTTAAAAAATTTAAACTCTCTGAATCCCTGAGATCCTCAGGGTTCCGCGAACACAATTTGGGAACCAATGCTTAGAGTATGATTATCATACTTTTTTTGGTAGAACATGCACGCTTGTGTGTTCAATTAACTTTTGTCAAGAAGATGAACTAATTACACGATTTACAGGAATATACATCAGAGTTTAGGCACTATTCGAATCTTCAACCTCCATGCATCAATAATTATCTAAATAGGGGTTACTTTAATGATGTAACAAATAAGACTAGGTTAAAGTTATAGAATTTTAATGGTAGGTAAAATAATTTTCTTTTTAAATTTTTGACACCAATTTATAAAAACATGCGAACTACTACAACAAAATTTCCCACAACGACTATATAAGTTAGCATTTATGATTATCATTACACACTTGATAATCATGCAATTATCAGAGACTCCAACTTTTAAGGCTGTTTGAGGTTAATAATTTTATAAAATCAATAACGTTAAATTTAAGAACAACTGTAAGCCCTGGCAAAAATTTACTACTTCCATTATAGATCTTCAAGGTATGTAGATGACCTGTATATTTTATTATGAACTCCAATCCTGCTTTTAGATACATATATACAATTAAGAATATTAACAAAATAAACATAATAGAGTTTTTGTACTACACTTAACAAACATGTATTCCTTAACTTTTAAATTTTAATGACTATTTATCATGAATTTTCTGATTTGTTTCTACTTAATGTTTCTCTTTTATGTTTTCCTCAATGTCCAGGTTTATCATACAAAAGCTGGTAGGAAATACGCAGTCGATAATTTAACTCTGAATATTCCTGTCGGAGAAGTAAGTTAATTTTTACTCCATATATTATGTTATCCTGTCTTGAATTATACCCACACACATATACAAAGGTTGATTTATCAAGAAGTATCAATTTCAATGCCGTATTAATCACGAACAATGTAAGATATTTCATGTTACCTGCAGCAGAATTGTACTGGCTTATTTTAAATTTTCTTAGGTACAGTTGCAGATGTCCCAACAAATATATATCATGTGCGACCTCCTAAGTCACACGATACACATAGAGCCGATAATCCATTTCCGCCCAAATGCATGTTAAATTTTTTTAATCAAATCTGAATCAAATAATAGTGGCTGTGATGCTCCTCTAAATAAGCACCCTATAGGAAGAAATCAAAAAGTGTTAGAAGTTGGATCAGAGCATCTGGGGGGGGGCATTTATGAATTGCATTTTGTAGTACGGCTCTTCCAATAAATCGGGGAAGGAGATATTCTTCAAAGAAGGTATATACATACCTGCCAACTTTTAATCCCTTCCATTATGATTTTTCTCAGTGGTATTAAAATGGAATAAAAATTTCAATTTTAAGCAAAAAAATACGTTGTATTAGAAAAAGCTTAAGCTGCCTATCATGATGGTAACGCATATTAATGTATATGCTTAATTATTTTAGGAATAGTGGTGATGAAAATTCACTACCAAATTCTTATAACTTTTTTCAGAAAGCTGAGCAGTTGGCATCTCTCTGCATATTTCGAAATGTTTTGATGTAACAATTCCTGAATTTAAAAGTTTAAAAACAAACTTTTTAATCTACCACAACAAATCAGTAATTAAAAATAATTTATATAAAACCCATCATTTCTCCCAGTGGTATTAAAATAGAATTAAAACTTCAATTTTAAGCAAACAAATACGTTGTATTTGAGAAAAATATAAGACAGATTTTGTTAGTTTTTTAAAAGGTTCAGAATGACATAACTGAAAAAAGTGGTGAGTTATATAAATTGTTTAGAAATAGTGGTGGATAAAAATCTTANGATGCATTAGATGGGCTTCTCACCCCTAGACAGCACCTAACAGTCTATGCAGGTCTGAGAGGAATACCAGCAAAAAGTGTTGCCACGGTATGTTACTTGGCTGAATTCAAATTGTGAAATTTAAGGTCTGTTTGCACTAACCAGGACATGGCGCATAAATATGACTACAGTCTTTTTAAGCCATTTACAGTAGTCCATTTGCGAGATAAACATGCATAATTAGCCCATTAATACCCAATCACTAAAAGTGGTTGTAGACATTGATATATGTCTAATATAAAGCTCAATGGTAAACGCAATGGTAAAAGGAACTGTCCTTTTTTTTTAAAGAGGCTAGGCACAAATTGATGCCAGACATATATTGCAATCATGTAAAAAGTACCTTTACGAGACGAGAAAGCAGTACAGTGAAACCTCTCGGGAGCGACCACTCTCTGATCCACTGTAAAATGGTCGTTAATGGAGGTTGGTTGTTGTTAGAGGTTATCTCCCCTGACTTCGAAATATTATCGAAAGTTCACGATTTTTCGCAAACGATTTCGATTTTAATGAGTGTCATTTCTTAGTGCAGAAAAGCCCCTTGTGTTGGCGTTATGAAAACCGGATCGATGACTGAAATTTAGCGTTAGTAGAAATATTCCCTACTGATATAATTATGAGTAAAAATTACAACTGATAGAACTACTTTAAATAAATAAACAATTATGTTTTTTGTTTCCGTTTGCATTTAATTTTATACCATAAAAATTACTTAATTTTAAAATTTGAGAAGATATTTATTTATTTGAGAAACTTGGTTTTTTTCTAAAATAACTTTTATTTTTTCAATTTAGCTTTCAAATCTAAAAATGAATCGTTGATAGCATCGTCTTTAATGCACTTTGACTGCAGCCAGAGGCTGTAGATCTCTTTCAGAGATAGTCAAAAAGAGCTTTCTAAATAAGAGCCACTCACAAAGATTTTGAACACTTTTCAATCTACTTATTTGTTTGAAAATTTTTTCATGTTTCATTATTTGACCTTTTCCACATTTGGCGCAGAGGTTTTGCCCGGTCTCTGAGAGAAGTTGTAATGGTCTCTCTTAAAGGTTTTCTTCGACACAAAGTCTTTCGAAAAAAACTCCGTGCCTTTCAAAAGTGGTCGTAAATAGAAGAGTTTGCTACATTCAAGGTGGTTTTAGCATAGTAGTACTTATATTTTTTAAATTAAATGGATATTTTCTTAAGTTACATAAAACTTAAGATTCTGATGAAATTCCCTTTAACTTCAGATCCCAATATTTTTTTCCAATGCCCACCTGGTGAATGACCTTTCGTCATACAGGTATCTGAAGGACATGTGTGTTGGCCACTCTTTCGAGAACACTATATAAGTGGGGGAACTTTGCTCCCACAATAAGGACACATAATACAGAGAATGAAAGAACATCCATGTCTTGCCCGGGATTCGAACTCAGAACCTTTCTGGTGCAATACCCCTACGCATGCCGTTCGGCTCAGATCCCAATATAAATATGCTTTTAAATAATATGTCTAGATAAACAGAACTATCTTGTTTCTACATCATAAATGCTAATAATAAAACAATTCTACAACTATTTTATACGTTTTGAAAATTGAAAAAAAAATTAGATTTTCAAAAGAACGTTTAGCTCGAATCGGTTAAAGTGAAAACTATTCAAAACTAATGTCTCAAAAAATTACTTACTGTTCAAAAGAATCTTTGAACGAAAAAACGGATATGCATTTTGCAGTGTTCTGCTTAGGATACTCGAAATTTATACGCATCGTTTGTTAAAATAAGTTACAAAGTTCGCTGACAGAAAGGGCTGCTAATTTAATCAAACAATAATTTTGTTTTTAAGAATTACCTCCGACAAAAAAGTAATGAATTGCGAAGAAAAAAAATCGAATTTTCAAGAAAAAATTTAGTTTTCTAAGAAAAACGTAAAAATCTTTATGTGCGTATTTACTTCAATTTTCTTTTCATTTACTTTTGTTAATTTTTCCTTTTCTAGAGCAACTCAAAAAAATCAGATTTACCACAACCTTGAACCCTCTCCCTTAAATGTGTACAAAGATGTAATTATTGAAATATTTGTTTCAGGTGGTGGAACATTGTCTGGAGAGTTTAGAATTGGACGCACATGCAGATCGTCCAGTAAATGCCTTAAGTGGAGGAACGAAAAGAAAACTTTGTACATCTATCGCCACTTTAGGGGATCCAGAACTTGTACTCCTGGTGAGTTTTGACAAAACAAATAAGACTGAACATCTTCACACCAATTGTTTTACGAATATGTTGGTGTGTTTTAGTTTAAATCTTGGGAATTAAATCTAAAACTAAAATGTGAACAGTTATTCACTTTTCTACATAGTCGCCGTTAACATTGAAACGTTTGTCAAGTTGAGGCACCATCTTTTGAATCCCATGATCAAAGAACTCTGCTGTCTGACGGTTAAACCAGTTAATAAAGTTAAATATGAGCGTTTAACCAGTTAGCAAACAGTTAAACCAGTTTCTTTCAACGTGTTACCATTTTCCAAGCGTTTACCACAAAGAAATTCCGTGAGTGATGGAAACAGGTGAAAGTCTGATGGAGCTAAGTCAGGGCTGTATGGTTGATCCAGATCGTTCGTCGTCATAAACATTTGTTCTTATATCATTAAAAAGCCTACGCCATTAACGTGATTTTTCCATCATTTGTAACGTCCCGCAGTGGATTGATTGTTAAGACACGGTTCCCAGCAGATCACCGAAGTCAAGCATCACTGGCTGCGGGCAGTGAGCGAATGGGTGACCACTTGGGTCAGTCTGCGTAGGAACCGAGGGTATGCGGTACTGGTCCTCGTTAAACTGTTCTACCGTAAAGTGCTCGACTTCGCTTGCAGATCGTCGGGCTACCGAAGCGGAGGTGGCATCCCCTCTGCAGAGGATCAAAATTATGATGGTATGTCTTCGGATCATCCTCTGGGATGTTTCTCAGACCGTCGCCAATAGCCCATCGTGTAGCTCTAGTGCGATGTAAATTAACTACAACAACAACATATTCACCATTAACATTGAAACGTTTGTCAAGTTGAGGCACCATCTTTTGAATCCCATGATCAAAGAACTCTACTGTCTGACCGTTAAACCAGTTTCTTTCAACATGTTACCATTTTCCAAGCGTTTGCCATCAATAAATTCCATCCGTGATAACGTCCCGCAGTGGATTGATTGTTAAGACACGGTTCCCAGCAGATCATCGAAGTTAAGCATCACTGGCTGCGGTCAGTGTGCGAGTGGGTGACCACTTGGATCAGTCTGCGTTGGGACCTAGGGAATGCTGTATTGGTCCTCGTTGAACTCTTCTACCGTGAAGGTGGGGGTGCCATCCCCTCCGCAGAGGATTAAAATTATGATGGCATGTCTTCGGATCATCCTCAGGGATGTTTCCCAACCGTCGCCATTTGCCCATTGTGCAGCTCTAATGCGACGTAAATGAACAACAACACCATCATTTATAACACCTTTCCGATAAGCTTCAATAAGCTGCCGGTAAATTTCACCAGAACTTACTTTTATTTGCATATAAGAACTGAATAACTGAACGATCGACATGATTACTGATTGGCATAGTGACAAACAAAGCAGTATAACCATACAACCAACTCCCGCAAAGACCAGAAACGTAATGGCGGCGTAGTGAGAGACTTTCCAAGAGTTGTCAATCTTGACATCACTTGGCACGATGCGCAATCGGTTCTTACTTTAAAACAAACCCTCGTGTGCATGTAAACTCGAGAGTTTGTTACTGAGGATATTTTACGTCATCACTGTGGTCGATGGAAGCCAGATGCGGAATTCGTATCGACCAGACATTGCGGCGATTCGAACCCGGTTCGCCTCATTGGAAGGCGAACGCTCTATCCCTTTAGCCATCACGGCTCAATTAATATCAATACATATTAAAAATATTCGATTTCCAAGAGTTGAGAGAAGCCCCACTTATGTGTTTGCTCCGAAGCCTCCGGAAGTCTAGCTACGCTACAGGCCTTTTTAAAAATAATTTTTAAGCAATTAAATAACAGATAAGAACTGTGGTGGAATGTGTCTAAAAAAATCAAGTTTGAATTTGGCACCTGATTTATTTAATAGCATATGTACTAACATGTAATTCGATATATACGAGATGTAATTAATTATGTAATGCGTTTATATTTTCACAATTTACAAATCTAGAATTAAAAAAATTTTCTTATATGCTTTACTTCACTTGTAGGATGAACCAACGTCCGGCATGGATCCGGCAACCAGAAGACTAGTCTGGAAAAACATATCACAAATAACTGAATCAGGTCGATCAGTTATATTGACCTCACATAGGTATAGTAAATAAATTTTCAATTTTCAATTCAGTAATTGAGTGCTGAGCAATATTGTAGTATTCAAGTATGAGCAATATCCAAGTATCACGATATATCATACGAAAAATCACACTATTTTTTAGTTCGAACAATTCGCATTATTTTGCTCAACATTTTCATTACACAAATTAAATTTATTACTGTTTTATAATTGTATCGTAATCTGCAATTATTGCTGTCTATAATTTCACAATCGCGATTTTGTCGTATCTTATGCGTACTTTATGCATATGACTCGTGATATACTGTAAGAATACTTTTAAAATATAATTATGTCATGTTAAAAAAATATGGATGCTGCACGATACATCGTTTTATCACCCAACTATAGAAGTAATCTATCGTCCTAAAAATTCCATTATTCTTATTTTCATCATTAATAATTGGTTGAACAACGTTTTCTAATTTGTTACCCTGAAAAATTATCTCAACATAAGAATGACGTTTGTAGTAATAAGCAAATTCCTAAGTAAAATGCCATGGGTTTATTATAACGCCACATTCATCAAAATCTATGGTAATTTTTTGATTTTTTTTCGCACTGACAACATCGTTATATAAAATGAATAATACACCCGAAGACAAATAATTATACCGAATTTTACAGAAATAAATTTTCACCCGTTTAAACTTTATTTCTATTTTATTTCATAACCGGCATTGGACAGCTAATCCATGTTCAACTCCGTTGCCATGTAATTTTAAACCCAACCCATCAAGAAAACTCCTGGATCAATCATTGGGTGCAACTAGCCTTTATGAATTACTTTTTTATAGAACTAACCCGCATTTGCGTTACATGGAGAGGAAAACCACCAAAACTCCCACGGCTAGCTTGATGGCAAGGATCGTCTACCCCTGAGGATATTTTACGTCAGCACTGTATCGGTGCAAACCGGAGCATAATTCGTATCAATCAGCCACCACTGGGATTCGAACCTGGCTCATCTCATTGGGAGAAGAAAGCTCTATTCTTTAAGATTACACAGCTCTGCTTTCATATTTTGAACTAACACAATGTCTAATTTTTTTAAATATGGTGCAAAATTTTGACCTTTCTGTCGAAGACTGAATTAAAAGTAAAGTTTAATCTCCGAAAATCATTTTCGCCAAATTCCTAAGCCATATAACGTTACATAAGGTAACATATTGCATAAGACTATGCCTATCAAAGAAAGTGAAATAATTCCAAAAAAAAAAAGGAGGAAGAATGTTACTAGGGCGGTTAACAGTAGTAGAATTTTTAAGCCATTTTCATTAAATACCTATTGATGTTACGTACTTAAGATAGCAAATTGCTCGAAACCATGTCGGATGCTTAAAACAAAAGATGAAATAGAAAAATAAGAGGAAAAATATCTGTACGGAGTTGCGTAATTTTTGAGCCACATTCATCCTATCATTTTAGTGTATCTAGTTTTTCCTTTTATGGTCTTTTTGAAAAACATAGCTCTTAAATGTTTAATTATCTTTCATGATTATATGTATTCTAAGAAAATTGTTTCCATTTAGCATTGAAGACTGTGATGTATTATGCTCAAGACTGGGGATAATGGTGAACGGCAAAATTGCATGTTTAGACAACCCCTCCAAGCTAAAATCAAGGTTGGTATCTTGTAATACAGAGTAAGCCTAATTAATTCATTCAATCTCAAAGGACAGCATTTTTTACAAGCATACAACGTACAAAGACTTGGAAAGATAAGTACACTCACCAAGTGTCTGAGTGGACTGATCGTTAAGACACGGTTCCCAGCAGATCACCGAAGTCAAGCATCACTGGCTACGGTCAGTGTGCGGGTGGGTGACCACTTGGATCAGTCTGCGTAGGGACCGAGGGTGTGCGCTATTGGTCCTCGTTAAATTGTGCTACCTTAAAGTGCTCGACTTCACGCGCAGGTCGTTGGGCTACCGAAGCGGGGGTGCCATCCCCTCCGCAGATGATCAAAATTGTGATGTCAAGTCTTTGGATCATCCTCCGGGATGTTTCCCAGACCGTCGCCAATAGCCCAATGTGCAGCTCTAGTGCGACGTAAATTAACAACAACAACAACCAATTTTCTGAGACTTATTAAAATTGTACGCCCACTTGCTCACACGACGCACATCCAGTTTCAAACATGCTTTCAATGGCATGATTCTATCAATTTTCGCCATCGCAGTATGGATTTGTTATAGTTTGTCTACGGTAAGAACTTCCCCCACCTCAAAGTCTGAGGCCGTCTGCTGCTATGGGAACAAGAATAGTGCATTTCAGGAAGGGTAGCTCTTCTTTCCTCTAGGACTAACAGAATAGAACGAAGAAAAATATTCCCTTTTTTTCGCCGACCACACATTTCTACTTGAAGTAGTAGTTATACCTCGTTACCATAATCACCGCCACTGGTTCAGACGAATGGATAGGGGAGTTCTTACTTTAAACAAACTATACTGCAGTGTTGTCGGTATTGAGGGTAAATAAACGTGCTCAGAAGTTTTCATAACCTCAATGACGCTGCGATCATTGATCGAAACATTGAAGAGTTATTTATATTACTGATTGACCATTGGGGTGGGTGCCGTGTGACCAAGGAAAAATACATTGATGTACTAGAATTTCGGTAAATGCATCCTTCCATTTATCATGCGTTTTTGTACGTTATATATTTGTGAAAAATATGCACAGATTTTTGAAGGTGGGTGTATCAATAAGGTGTGGTGCTATAACAGTATTTTATAGTACTGTTTCATTTATCATTAAATTATCACACCCTCATATTTGAAATCAATTCATAAGTCATAATTTTTTTTCTTTTCTTTTCAGATTGGGAACTGGATACACGTTGTCTTTCAGAATGACTGAAAACTTCTCAAAACACTCTTCTCTTATAAATTTCATCCAAGAAGGTCTTCCAACCGCACGCATACAAGTAACGTAAAAATTAACCACATTTATATATCTTTGTAAAACCGGTTGTTCCAAAAATGACTGGCGAATTGAAAAATCAATTTAAAGTAGTGCGGTTCACTGCGAAACAAGAAATTAGATTAAGACTCGCCATCTCTGCTATAGACAATGTAAAGGTGGGAAATCCTTTTCTCTGACAATTTTGGAAATTGAATGGCCCAAGCATCGAACACCTAGTATTGGCCCATACTTGGAGGGGCCTATTTCAAAAGTTTAATCTATGTTGGTAATTTTTATTTCATAATTGTCGTTGAACAGCCGACCCAATCTTGATTTTACGGCCACCAATGTTCATCGCCGTATTCTTGTAATTTTCAACACAATCCAGAAGACAAGGGAGCATTTGGTATCTTTTTTCAAGCAAAGTCAAATGAAAAACTAAAACGTCAGAAAATTTTTCCTCCCAATTTAATTTAAATGTTCGACATTTTCTTCGGTTTATTTTTTCCAGGATCAAGTATTGGGAAAAAAAATTTCCTTCGTAGAGGACTGTGGAACTAACCCACATTTGCGTTACATGAAGAGGGAAGCCACGAAAATTTTTCAAGGTTAGTCTGATGGCAAAGGGGACTCTAACCCATGATCCATCTACCACTAAGGATATTTTATGTCAGCACTGTGGTTGATGGGAGCCGAGTACGGAGAAATAGTATCAACCAGCCCTCATTGGGAGGCGAATACTCTATCCCAAGAAAAACTAAGGCTCTATGCTGGAAATTGTAATTTTATTTTATATTATAACCGTCTTTGAACATCCGACCCAATTTTGGGTTTACGACTACTAATGTTCAACTCCGTAGCCTTGTCATTTTGAACCAATCCGAAAGACAAGGAAACTCCTGGATCAGTACCCCCAGAGGTATGATTTGTAATGGGAACATGGAGGACCTTGTGACTCGACAGATTTAACGTGCATCAGTCACCATTTACTACACGGGGAGTCTTCGTCCAGCAGGGATCGAACCCACGACATGGGCCCAGTGCCCTACCAACCAGGCTATCCCGGCCCTGGAAATTGTAATTGTAATAACTGATTGGAAAGAACCACAGCATCAGCTATATAAACAGTTGCAATAGCTCCCACACTACTACGCATGAATAAGGTACAGCGCTGCACAATTTGCATCCAGCCCTAATTTTGCTAGATATTAAAATTTCAAGGTATAAAAAGTTTTAAATTAGCATTAAAATTTCGTAACACATTCTTCTAAGTTATTTTTTGTCCTCCTATATATTAAGTTTTTTCAGGATTTTGAAAGGTTAGTTACCAATTTGGCCACCGAGTTATAATTTATTGAGTGTCATCGTTAATATAGCCTTTTTTTTGATCCGCTCGGGGAACAGAGCGTTCGCTTACCAATGAGGTGACTCAGATTCGAACCCCAGCGGTGACTGGTTAATACAAATTCTGCTCCCATCAAACACAATGCTGATGTAAAATATTATCAATGGTAGACGAATCATGGGTTAGAATTACCTTATCGCCAGGCTAACCATGAGACGGTTTCGTGATATGCCTCTCCACGAAAAGCAAATGCGGGTAAGTTCCATCAAAAAGCCTCCACGACGTTAGTTTGTCCCAATGCTTGATCCAGGAGTTCCCTTGTCTTCTGGGTTGGCTTAAAACTACAGGGCAACAGGGTTGAACATGGATAGTCGTAAACTCAGAATTGGGTCGGTTGTTCAACGCCGGTTTGAAATTAAAAAAAAAGTATTGCCTCTTTGGGAACAGGTTCTTTTTTTTTCTTCATAAACCTAATCATGCAACTGTGATTATAAACTTCAGTGGTAGCTAACAATTGAAAATATTCACTCAGGATTGGAAATATATCACTTTTTTTAATATAGGTAATTAACGAGAAGAAAAAATTGTGGGTTCATGAGGATGGATTAAACCAACATTTTAGTATAAATAGCGCTTTTCTAAAATGATTTTTATATTAAAAAGAATATAAATAAATGTTTTCTTTATACAGGTGCACAGTGGTAGAAGAATCGAATTAATACTACCGGATGAAAATGTTTCTCTATCAAACCTGTTTTGTCAACTTGAAGAATGTGCCAAAGAGTTTGGTATGGAGGATCTCGCAATAGATCCCACAACTCTCGACCAGGTAAATAAGTTGCATTCATAAAGTTAGTTATTTCATATATATATATATA
>NC_092209.1:16856239-16939515 GCF_043381705.1 Parasteatoda tepidariorum | reverse complement strand
GAAAATCACGTGGTAGGATCCAGTTTTCCCTCATTCATTTCCGTATTGTTTTGGTTGTCATCAGCATAAAATTAACAACAGTCGTAAAGGTATTGTTTTCCTTTAAATATTTTTGTATCCCAAATTTAAACTTATTTTCCAGTACTGCTATTATTAGCGAGAATATTAAGTTAGGGTTGTAAACTCATCAAATTTGTTTGAGCTAGCATATATATATATATATATTTATAAAAAGTACAGTATCAGATGCATTTGATTAGTGATACCTAACATTTTTTCCTATGCACACCTTATAAATGCTCAGTGAATTTTCACTTGAACTAAAATTCCTCTAAAGCATGGTAAAATTGATTGTTTATTTAACAACAATACGTCGTAGCCATGCCATCAACAGTAGCTGCAGATTGTTTATAAATATCAATGAATCAAAAAATAAATAATTAAATAAAAATAATGAAATAAAAGATTTCTCAAAGTTGCCCATTTCAAACCAACAGTTATTAATTAGTAAGTTAAAAGTAACACAAGTTAGGCATCCCATAAGATGAAATTTTTCTTAAACCATTGATGCCTTGATAAATTTTTAAAAAAATTCTGATATATTGAATATTTTTAAAAAAATCTAATGGTGGCGAGGGCAAAAATTTATTCCCTTAAAAACCCCATTCAACCTTTCAAAAATGAAATTTTAAAGCAAATTTTTCATGGAAAAATGGACGGTTTCGTTTGATTTATTACTTGTTGTTCAGTTGTTACAATTACTTTTCTTGAAGAAGTAAGAATTATTTTGATCTATATATTTGATGACTAAAATAAACACTGTTCAGAAACTTACATTAGCTTAACCTTAATAGTACCTAAAGTAGAACTTTTACACGTAGATGAAAATTATACTTTAAGGCAATAAAAAATATTTTTAAAAAAAAAGTGTTCTAAAAAAATTATCAAACAGCGGCGGTCGCCATAGCAACGCATGCAATGACGACGCATGCGCACTGTTTACAATTACTCTTGAACACAGTTGAAAAGCGTGGTTACGTCCAAATAAATGCGCACGCCATCAAATCCAAAACAAAACCCATTTTGCCAATGGGTATTTTTTTTCTTTTTTTTTTTTACTTTTTATGAGAAACGATTTTTTTTTTAATCGTTATATATCATGAACGTTTTGGGGGAATTCCAGCTAGATTGTAACTAAATATTTTTTTTTTCATAATTACAGGTGTTTGTAAATTTCGTAAGGCAACAGTCTGATTCCTTACACACTGCAGAAGGAGAAAAAGAGTCATTTGTTATGGCGGAGGAAAATCTAGAAATATGTTGCACAAAATTGTGAACAAAGCGAAACCAATTTGTGTTAATAGCAATTTTAAGTTAAATAATGTAAGTTATAAGCATATTCTTACAATTATAAATTTGTTATGTTTAAATAGGTTTTGTTTGTTTTCCCTCTTCAAACATGTGAACAAAAATTTATTTCTCAGAAGTAAATTTTTTTTAAAAATTGAGTACAAAATTCAGGGTTAAAGTTTTCGTTTTCTGTCGTAGTTGTATTGAAAAATATTTTTATTTGTTGCCAATTTTTAAGACAATGCTTTTTTTTCCCGTCAAACTATGAAATAGAAATTTAATTGCTTTTAAGCTAAGTTTTATATTTTGTACAAAAAAACAATAATTTAAAATTATTGTTATGTAATTAATTATGTATTGTATGTAATTAATTTTCTTGCATAATAATGTTCGACAACATAATAATTGAAAATTAAATTATTCAAAAATGCAACCTTATAATTTAAGAAGAAAATTAAAATTGAAAGGCCCAGTACAAAAATCGGTTAGGTCCAAATATTTTATTATTTTTGTTTATTTTAAAACATTTTTGTTTGTGAACTATATAGCTGCAGAAATTAATACAGAATACTAAGCACGAATTTATAATCAACCTTTTCCTGTGTCCGTGTGGTAAAAAGGTGAGAGGGGAAATTTTGTACTGTTTGTCTACCCAAAGAACCACTTTCGAGGACAGTGCTCTAGATAACTGGCGAGGAAGGTTTTATAACAAACAAATGGTAGAACTACTGCATTTTTTAATTTCATTTAACTTTCACCAACAAATTAAGAATCCTTGTTATTACATCAACCCTTTCAATAGGTTATTATACAATTTTAAAAAAATGAAAATATTGAAAGTATTAATTGCTGTGTGAAATACATAAGTAAATTACACAATTGTGTGTATATATCATTGCGTGATCACAAATCTGTAATGACAGAAACAAAACAGATAATTCCTTTGATATATCCACAGCTCATTTTAATATTGCAAAATATTTCTTTCATTGACTCAATCGTTGAGCAAAGAAATATGCTAAGCACAAACTCATTATAATATATTTTAATGAGTTTATTCAACACAAAACATTCTTAAGTTATGTTGATGAAGTAAAAAGAAAATAATAATAAGCTCTTCTTAGAAAATAAGATTATTCAACTACTATTAAAAAAAAACATTATAATAAATTAAGATATTAAAAAAAACGAGTAATATAATTGAAAGAAGAACTATTCATATTTTAGACCCAAAAGCTACTAAGTATTTCCAAATCTTCCTAGGAACATAAACAAAAAAATTCTATGACTCAAGGATAACAAAAGAACAATAAACAAATATTCCCATAAATGCATTAACAAATATTCACTGTTTGTTTTTATTAAATATTTCATGGTAATCCAAATGAATTGTATATTTAAACAAAATATTGTTCTTCCATGAAAAAGTTGGGCAATTCAGAGAGAATTGTTTAAAATACCAGAAGAAAAGGTCAACTACCTAATTTATTACTAATTCTGGAACTAAATATTAAAGAGAATTTTGTTTGAATTAAATTCCAACTGTATTAAAAAATAGTTATTGATATCCTTATTTGAATGAGTATTTTCAAGATTGTGTAAGCGATTCCAAGAATATGTTATTGCTATAACAAAATGTGGTTTTGTATATTTCCTATGTAAATAAATAAAATTATTTTTGAAGATGTCATCTTTTTTTTTCTTCTAATAAACGCCTACTATGCCATATGTTATATTACTCAATCGTAACTTTTATTTAAATTCTGTTTTGAAATATATTTTGGATAAACTTACAAAAGTTACAAACTTACAATAGTTTGGACTTACAAAAATAAATTCCTAAATTCTAAAACATACTAGTTTTAAAAAAAATTGTTTCTTTAATTTTAAAGAGCTTTTGATGTATTAAAGTTTTATTTCATATAAACATTAGATTTTGTAACACGAAGTGACAAGAGAGGTTGTGATATTACCCAAATTCTTTAAGTAAACGAAATAGTTTTTCTGATCCTTTATAATAGTCCAATCTAAGATTAAATATTGCACAGATGAAAAATTCTTTAGTTTGTATGAGAAAAAAATTGTTTTGATCTTGACATTTTCTTCACTTGAATATGGTTCAAACTAAAGGTGTTCCAAAATTTGCACAAGATTTAAATTATGTTCAGTAAAGTGTAGTCAAGAAAGAGATCGAAGGAACAGAACACAGTTCAGGTTTATTGCAAATGGAACGCTATGTGAAAGAACACATTTTCAGTGTTGAGCAATGATTTACTTCCTGGTTTTGGTGATTCACAACAGAATACGCCCTCTGGGTTCTGAGACCGGTTCTATGACTTGACCCATTCCTCTCCACATCTTCTCAGTTGAATAGGAATGTACTACGATATTCTATTTCTTAATATTGTTCGTATTTACTTGTCAAAAATATTTTTTTAAATTTCCACGGCGTTTTCATTTTGAAGTATGTTCAACATAGTTTTCAGTTCCATATAGTTTCCCAACTTAAAAGTTTTTAATCTATTTGAAACTAAAGACACAAACTAACGTACTTCCTTCTCCTAAGACTCTCCACACGCTAAGGTGAAAGCATGCGAAGTGTTGCCATAGGTAGAGAGTTCTGCTCTACGCCACCTGTAGCCCATTTCGAACACCGATATCAGAATCAGCCGCCCAAATCATACAAAATCACGGTATGGCTTCTTTTTTTTATTTAGATTTTAAGGTTGGTGTTTTCAAACCCACAATCACCCAATGTTTTAAAAGAGGAATTGGGTACTTTATCAACGAAATTCAGCTACATTTATGCAAAATGGGTATTGAAAATTTTTCCAAGTTTGTTTATGAATCAGCAAAACCGTAACAGTTTAGTTACGATCAATGACCTGTTTGTTAGAGCACTGGGCTCATGTCCAAGAGGTCGTGGGTTCGATCCCCACCAATCAAAGACTCCCCGTGTAGTAAATGGTGACTGACGCATGTTAAATCTGTCGAGTCACAAAGTCCTCCATAGCAAATCAAACCTCTGGGGGTACCGATCCAGGTGTTTCCTTGTGTTCTGGATTGGTTCAAAATTACAAGGCTACGGAGTTTAACATTAGTAGTCGTAAACCCAAAATTAGGTTGGCTGTTATAAAATAAAATTTTAAAAAATTATCCTGTCAGCGATATGACCACGGACCATCCGTAATGGCCAATTATCCAATGTGACATTCCATAAATAACACTATACTTAAACCTTTATAAATCAATGAATTAAAAACTGCATAAATTTTGGGACAATCTGTATTAGAAATTGTTAAACTAATCATTACATAACTGAAATCTTTAGAGAAAAAGAAAAATTATGCACCTATTATGAGGTATGGACTGGTTCTAAAACTATTAGTTATAATTAGAAATAACCTAATTATTGACGTATTCGATACAATCTTAATGTACTTATTTTCATAGAAAAAAAATTATTTAAAAAGGCAAACTTGTTATTAGACAACCTAGTAACTCGGCCTGTAGAGTGTAATAAATAATAATCAGATCTATTAATCCAATTTTAAAAAGAAATTCTTTTCTATTTCTCAAAAACTGTTCAACCGATTCCGTACAAATATTCGAATTTCAAAGTTAAGGAACTTGGGAGTTCAATAGATAGAGAAATTTAGCATTGAATAGATCTGGATGGGGTATACTGACTGAGACGACCTTGGCCAGCAATCGGCTGTAGTGCCTAACAGGAAGTTAAAGTACATAGTGTTTAAATTATGTATACCTTACGATTCAAAATCTACCAGCTAAAACAAGCTTAACGATATGTTGAATGAGTCGGATGCAAAAATAATGTGTGAATTCAGCAGGCAAAAAGTAAACATGAGAAAAATTACTTTTCATGTTTATTGGGATTCTGAACTAACTCAGTCATTAAAAACATTCTCTACACTAACAAAAATAACTTAGCAAATGCGAAAGGAGAGCCAACGGATCAAGGTCAAAATCAGCTTTGCCAAACTGTGAAATAAAACATTATCTAAGTATAAAACAATAAAATAGAATGAATTCAAGGAATAATTTCCAGAAACTGAAGCAGAAATATACACTTGATGATATAAACACGTTTCGTTTCAACATCATTTGACATCGACGCTTCGAGAGCCCAAAAATGGGTCCCTTCAGGTGAGTCTTGAGAATGGGAGCCTATTTTTGAGCTCTTGACATGTTGTCTTTTACTACCATATTTCATATTTTTGAAGTAAATGAAATTTTATATCATCGACAATAATGAGGGGAGTTAAATTACTCTCTACTGTAGTATTCCCCTTGAAATGATAGTCCAGA
The DNA here is from genome assembly GCF_043381705.1 of Parasteatoda tepidariorum. Taxonomy (NCBI): domain Eukaryota; kingdom Metazoa; phylum Arthropoda; class Arachnida; order Araneae; family Theridiidae; genus Parasteatoda; species Parasteatoda tepidariorum. The sequence continues at coordinate 16,933,836 of NC_092209.1, read as the reverse complement.
TGATTTCATTTTTATCTTAATTGCAGTCAAATTTTTATCACAAATTTTTTGAATCCATTAAGCTTTATTTTCTTTCCAAATTACAGTTACATAAAACATTAAAATAAGATCTACATCACAAGATGAACAAAAAAATCAAGAAATGTACTGATAAAATATTTTCTTTTAACTGACACAGCTTCTTGAAAGAATATGAATTCACTTACTATACTTCTCCTTTCTAGTGTTACATAAACCAATCAAAGATGATTATTTGTTGCTCTTCATCCTATTCAACCAATCAGATTTCTTAGGAACAGAGATGGGAAAGCACTAATATATCTAACAATGAATCAATCAATAAAATAACTATTTTAAATATTTACAGTTTAATTAATAAAATAACTATTTTAACCATTAATTTCAACCAAAATTGAGAACTATTTGAAACTAATCAATATTTTTAACAACCTGGTGTAGGAATCATGATCTTCCAAAGATGCAAATAGTTTAAGTTCAAGTGTATGGCACCTTCAGAAGTCTTAACATTCAAACTAATAAAATAATATAACTAATTCTTTTTAATATTTTCTCAAAATAAAAACGGCTAAGTTTAACAACTCATTGCTAAATAATGCTTTGAACAGTTTATTATCTTTTAATACATAAATTAATATCTTTTATAATAAATAATAGTACATATGGCAACCAAAAGCACGTTTTTATATTACAGCATGATACAAAATTGTAAATAATTTCATAATACAAAATATAGCAAATTAAAAAACAAAAAAAACCGAAGAAAACCAAGAAGTTTTTACTATCCGATATTTTATCACAAATAATTGCATAAGTTGTTCTGGTTCATTCTTTGCAAATTTACAATTCAAATCAACTTGTATAGTTAGTCTTTACAATCTGCTATGCCTCCAACAGTAATAGAAAAGGTTGCTTCATCTTCTGGTAGATCTGGGCTGCAAACATGTTACAGAAAAATATGAAATAAAAATGATTATTTATCTATTAAATAAAGTAACACACACTTAAAAATGCCAATGTGCAAAGCAAAGAAAAATATACAAACAGTATGTTGTAAGGACAATCTTATGTAAAATAGTGCATTAAGTGAGCAATTTGAGATTCTTTAATTTAAATTAAATTAACGCTTTGAATGAATAAATATTTTTATATATTTCTCAATAGATTATTTATGAGTGTATATTTCTGTCCTATGTTAATTTCCATCCAAAATATAGATGGCGCTGTAAACGTGAATTGAATTTAACTGCAGGACTGAGAGGTGAAGCAGCAGCGTATGTGTATGTGTAACAGATTCACGAGAGCGTCTGGAATGCTGGTACAAAATAAATAATTATTAAGTGAATACAGTACAATTATTGTGAGCTATAAATCTAACTAAATTGGTCCCCCTAAGAGGGATATATATTTTCCTAACAGCAAGTACTTCTCAAAAAACAAGTGCTTCAATCATTAAAACATTGATGTATCTCACTTTACAAACAAAATTTATATAGAACAAAACAGACATATCATCATGCAACATATCTCTAAAGATAATAGTAAAATTTAGAAACAGAATTTTGCTATTAATCCTTAGCGCTGCTAAAATCATTGATTACAGAAAAATACATTTTTAATAATAATAAATACAGAAAAAAAGGCTAGATTTATAAAAAGGATAGTTATAAGGTAAGTTTAAAGTAAAGCAGTATTAAAAAATGAACAATAAATCAAATGAGGACAGTAAATAATAAATTATTTCGCAATAAGTTTATATGAAATCATATTTAATTTTGTCTCATATATGTGAAGTTAAATAGTTTGTATGCGCTAACAAAATTGAAAACAAATACATTTATGTAAAAAAAAATAAAAAATTAGATTACATTTTAACAAAATGTATGAAAAAAACAAAAGAATTAAATAATTTAGAAGTAAACAAAAGATCAGACAATATAACTACAAAAAAAAAATTATAACTTCAGATGTAGAAAAAAAGATCTTTATTAAGTAAAATTTCAACAAAAAATTGTCAATGTAGTAAATAAGTTGGATAAATTTTAATTTCTTGCAAAGATATTTAAGCTTAAATGAAATTAAAGTATAAAAATTACCTATCATAAATTTTTGCAATCCGCATTTCTCCTTTTCCTTTTCGAAGCGAAATGCGAGTTGTAGACGCATGGGCCAGAATGTGGCCACCAATGGGTTTTTTGGGATCAGCTTGAAAACTTAAAAATAGAAAGAAAAAAAAACATAGAATCATTACAAAATTAATAAGCTATTACTTCAAATATTTTCTTAAACCGTTGGTCCTTATTTAAGGATTGTAGTTGGTTGTTTCTCTGTAAAAAACAAGCAATTTTTTAAAAAAATGCACATACAAAATTTAAGCAAGTGATTTAACACTTGAAAGGTCATATCCCTTTAAAACTGCTTATGTAGGGTATTCTGCAATCACCACCTTTAGTATATATTTCAAGCCTACCTTTGTCCGCAAATGAAGTTTAACAAGTATATACACTGAGGGTCATAAAATGAAACAATTATTATTAGATAAAAACATAAAATAAAACAGTCATAAAATATAAAAAAACTACTAATTTGCTTTTTAATTCATATTTGTTTCCTTGAGCAACCAAACAGGTTTTAATTTTTTTTCTTACTTCTTCCCACACAAGTGATTCAACTTATTTCCAAGGAAATTTTCTTTTTACTCTCATAAATATTGCTTTGCGACTCCTAATGTACATATTACTCAATTTCATTCTAAATAAGAATTTTAAAAACATGTAATGATAGCAACGATTATGAAACATCTTCCTATATAATTCTATGGTTAAATAAATGCAGTTATAATAAGATTTATAGTTATAATAAGAAAGAAACTCTTTTTTTATAATTTCATCAAAGAGTTTAGGTGCAAAATTAATTTAAAAACCTATATGCATATAAAGAAAAATAGAAATAATGCATATTGGGTTTTTAATCTTTTTCCGTCTGTTAATTTGTATGATTATTTTAAATATAGAAACAATGATGATTTCAATTGAAAATAAGCACAAAATGAGCACAATTAAAAATTGAAAATAAGCACAATTAAAAACTGAAATTGCTTTCATAGTTTGCAGAAAATGCTATTTTTATGTTTAAAATTGTAGAAAGAGTGATGCTTTGAAACTTGGTTCTTGGCTTAATAAACTTGATTCAAAAACTTGACTTAATAAACTTGATTAAAAAACATTTTGACCACTATTACATGTAAATATTTTTAACATTGATATGATCCATAAATTTGATCCAACAAATTTATGGATCATTTGATCCAAAATTTTTTAAAAAAATACATGCTTCCAATTGTTTATTTACTACCAGGACCGGATTAAGCTATAGGCACACTAGGCACGTGCCTAGGGCCTACGAAATTCAGGGGCCTACGAAAACCTTGGGAGAAAAAAAAATTTTGACAAAAATAATTTAGCTTTAGAAACAACAACTGTATTTTGCACAAAATTATGAAGATACAAATAAAAATATAATATTTTTCGGTAATAAATTATTTTGCAGAATCTTATGATCTAATATATTACTNGTTCGCATATTGGGTTTTTAATCTTTTTCCATCTGTTAATTTGTATGATTATTTTAAATATAGAAGCAATGATGATTTCAATTGAAAATAAGCACAAAATGAGCACAATTAAATATTGAAAATAAGCACAATTAAAAACTGAAACTGCTTTCATAGTTTGCAGAAAATGCTATTTTTATATTTAAAATTGTAGAAAGAGTGATGCTTTGAAACTTGGTTCTTGGCTTAATAAACTTAATTCAAAAACTTGACTTAATAAACTTGATTAAAAAACATTTTGACCACTATGACATGTAAATATTTTTAACATTGATATGATCCATAAATTTGATCCAACAAATTTATGGATCATTTGATCCAAATTTTTTTAAAAAAATACATGCTTCCAATTGTTTATTTACTACCATTAGGAAAAATATTTTACAAAAGACAAAAATTGTGAGGTTAATAAGCATGCGATGCATAGAATCTTTTTTAATGCAACTAATTATTCTCACAGTCATAATGGTTGAAACCATTTTTCAATAATATAGAATTTCAATTTTATTTTATTCATGCAGCTGGGTAAGGTTGCTGCAGTTCTTAAGAAAATAACAATAAATTTTTTACTTCTCATGCTTTAATGTACAAGAAAAATATCACAGTTCAAATTATATATTAATTTTGCATATTTCAAAACTGTTCATTTATTTTTTTAATTACTATTTATTATAATTTTTTTTCTTCTTTGCAATTTTTTGGATGAATTTTTACCTTTGTTTTTAAAATTTTGAACCAAAAACATCAAAATTAAAATACTAAATTCCATATGTTTAGTTTTAACTACAGCTATAACTATAACACATATTCTTAAAAAAAAGATTGGCTTTGTAATTCTGTAGAGACTGTGCTCAATTATGAAAATTTCACTACTAAAGTTTAGCAATAACTATGTATGATTGTTATTCTTTCAAATTATGCAACAAAGAATTGTTTTTTTAAAGCCAAAGAATGAAAAAAAATTTTTTAAATAAAATTTAAATCACCTCATTGAAGCTCCTGGATCAGATGTCATTTGATTGGTTATGAATACAGCAACATTGTATTCTGTAAAATAAAAGATCAGTAAATCAACAAAAAAGATGAAAGAAAAAAAAAGAAAGATAAAGAAAAAAAAATTATAAAATATTGATGTAATTACATTTTCCCCATTTAACTTGAAGACTATCATTAATAACATTTAAAATGGAATTTTATTTTTAAAACAAATGACATTCTAAAAATAATCACTGAAAAATCTTAAAAATTTTATGACATTAATTCCTACAGGGCAACAGGTAAAATGATAATTAAAAACAGTTTTAATTAATAGAAAAGTTAATGAAAACACAACTATTTTCACAATCAAATTAAAAACAAAAATATTTATTACTATTCAATTAATGTAAACATTTCTTCATCGATATTAACAGCCACAAATATATTACCAATCTATTTATAGAAATAATACAACAAAATTTTTCAATGATATAACCTATTTCTATTTGATAAAACTTCTACAGTTATTAACTCAAAATTTAATCACAAAAATTTCATAAAACTAATAACATAATTAGTAAAATATTAATCAAATAAGATCACTATCATGGCTTAAAAATTATATAAATAAATTATATGAATAAAAATTATATGAAAATCCATCTAATCATCGATCATTAATTATCATCATTAATTGTGATTAATACAGTAATGTAAAAAATTCTATTAAGAATTTAATTAATTTAAGACGAAATGTTGCCATGATTAAAATGAATAAAAAAATGAATCAAGGTTTAAAATTTAACTTTAAAAACTATAACATTTAAAAAATATATTGGCTTATTACACACGATTTCAAATTCGGTAATATGTATTATATTAATTGCATATCTTTAAATCTTATAAGGAATTTAACAAAAATTAATTAGTTTTCTCAGATACAGAAATCAATAAATATAAAATGCAATAAATTTAGTAAGACACATGAAATACTTTTAACCTACAAAAAATATGCTTGCACTATAAAATACTTTAAATTTTAAAATACTTTTAAGCCTTCAGATAGTTATAATGAAATACCTTCAGATAGTTTCTGCAATCTAGACATCATTTGAGCAAGTTTTTGTTGTCGATCAGCCAATTCACCACGACCACTAAAGTCAACTCTAAATAATGCCATTATTGAATCAATAACCTAAAAAAAGAAATAAAACTTGTTTTTGAATAACAACAATTTTTTAGTTAAGTTTAACAGCCATGTTAAAGCAACAACAAAAAATGATAATCATATAACAAATAAATAAAAAATATTGTAATTAGTATATTGTAATTAATAAACATAAATATTACTTCATCACAAAAAAATTAGAATTGAAGTTTTACAAATACAATTAGCAACTGTGTTAACATTTATTATTAACTGTATTACTAGATAAAAACCTTTCCTTTCAGCTTTTTCTTGTAAATTTTTTTTACTTATGTATTTTTTTTTTTTGGGGGGGGGGGCTTTTGGTCAATTCTTGTGCCAACTCAGACTGAATTTTTTTTTGCTAGAACAAATAAGTTTTTTCTTATGATATTCAATTGAGAAGCAATCAAGTATTTACACATTAGTACCCAAATTTCCCCAACTTTCACAAATAATTAAAATGTCATGAATCATTTATCAGACTGAACAAAAAATATAAGATATACAAACCAATAACTTATATACACCTCCTTCTTCATGAAACTTTAAAGCTACTAAATCCAAAATTTCCATTTGATGTTCACCTTAAGTATTAGAAAGAATCCTCAATAGAGTATATATTCATAACTAATTTCAAAAGAATAAAGCAAATAGTACAATGAAGAAGATTAACTTACTAAAATATTTTACTTTTAAAATGTGTATTAATTGAATGAAACATATTAGAAAAAAATTTTAATTAATGAAAATTATATAAAAAATTTTAATAAATTAAAATGAAAAAAAGTGGTAAAAAATACTAATTTATATGTTACATTTTCTGTTAGGTAAGCCTCAACCTGAAGTTGTCACAATTGTTAATATAGATGATTTAAAAAACAAAGTTTATAATACCAGCAACTTTGAAAAAACTGCTTAAAACTAAATTTCGCAAATAGATTAAATTTACTAATGTCTGAATTGAAAATAAATTCAAATATATTTTTTAAAAATATCTATCTTACTTGTAAATGCTCGTACATAGAGCACATTAGATAAGACTGCTTCATGATCAAGATTAAAACGATCTGCAATTTGCTTCAAACGATCGGGACGACTGGATTAGAATTGAGAAAAGTTTTGAATTCAAACATAATATAAAATACACACTTTAAATTATTCCCAACTTTAAAAGAAGAAAAAACTAGTACTTTAAATTGTTTTTTTCTTTCTTTTCACAAACTTTATCCCAAATAAAATTGAAAAGATTTGCATTAAATGAAGAAACAAATTTTAACAGTCAAAAAAAATTAAAAAGAGTATAGAAAACAATAAGTATACAGAAAATTAAAAAAAAAAGCATTTTTACAACAAATCAAAGGATACAAAGTGTTTTCAGTGTCTACAAACATAGCTTTACCACCAGTATAATTATTACCTCCAGGAAGCTGACAAGTCACTGAAAGTAAAAAAGCATGTTACTATGCAGTTATTTCTCATAAATATTCCAAAACAAATTGATATAAATGAATGATTTGTACAGTAAAATTTACTTGAGCAAGAAAAATTTATATAAATTTTAAAGTAATTATCTAAAATAATACTTATTAAATATGTTTAAAATTACATGAAGAAAAACAACAATTAGAAAATACAATTTACCACATAATGTATGTGAAAGTTGTGTCTTTCCAGTTCTAAACTCTCCAAAAGCTTCTGTGATTGCCATACTTTCAACTCCACCACCCATGAGCTTGCTGATATTTTTAAAAAAATCAAATGGAAAAAAAATAATGAAATTATATTTTGTATGCAAATATATACAAGTAAAAATAAATTTCCAAACAAACATTTTTTTAACTGTTTCAGTTATTAACTTTGCATATTCCATAATACAGAAAATGAAGTATTTTATTTTCTATTACTACCTGCAACAAAAATAAAAATAAAAAATTCATTCAGCTTCAATCCTTTAAAAATAAAATTATAAATTAAATACTTCAAAAAAAAAATTTCATCAAACATATTTATACAATATTTCATAGTTTATTCATTCAGTTACTACCATTTAAAAATGAAACTTCTAAATCAATACTCCATAAAAAAAAAAATAAAAAAAAAAATAAAAAATAAAAAAAAATAAAAAATTTAATCTAACATATTTATACAATCTTTCATAGTTAAAAATTATCATGGTTAAGTAATATTTGAACTAATTTTAAACATCTCAAAGACATTAAATTTGAAACTTTTTCTCTTATATTTATAAATAATCTAACTTAATATAAGAATATTTAAAGCAAGATATAAAAATTATCTATACATAATATAGTTAAAAACAGAAGTTTTAATTGATTGCATAAAAAAATTTTTAAAAAAAAAAGTAGTCAGCTAAGCATATTTCGAGCAAAATAAATATTTAACAAGTTAAAATAAATGGTTTTAAAACATACTTTTAGTATGAGTGTTAATAAATTAAATATGGAAAATAATATCAAATTCATAAAGAAATAATTTTAAAAAAAATTAAGCAATGATCTACATTTCAAAGATAAAACAAAATTAATCTTTACGAATCATAATATAAATTGTTTGCTTACCAAAAATTTTAATTTTTTTTTAAAAAAGTACTATTCATAGCAATTTATGTGTTCTAGAATTTCAGTAGTACTTTTACCATGTTATTTAATCAAATAAGAATTTAATTATTTATCAGACAGCATTAGAGATGCTTGAACATTATTCATCAACAGAATCTGAATTTAAATGAATAAAATTTATTTTATTTTCTGTAACAAAAACTATTATTGTCAACCAATATATCAAATTAATCATGTCAATCTATCTACCTGTCAACCTATCAAGTAAACTGATACCAGTTTGCTACAGTTCTTGAACTTATTATAATTCCTAAATGTTAGACTAATAAAAAATAAATTTAAAAAAACACATTAGCATATGAAATTTAAAAATTTTTTCAGTGTCATTTCAATTGAATGTAAACTTAACATTTTTACTACAGCCTGACAAGAAATATCTTAGATACCTATATACTATATTCAAAAAAAATTTCTAGATGACCATCTTTGGGTTTAATGCAGAGCTTTAAAAGTGTTAGAAAATCGTTCATGATTTGCCTACTGATGTTTTCTCCCTTTCCTTGCACACATATTGATACCAAAGTCTTATGAGGTTCAGTACAAATCCTTGTCTCCAAGACTAACTGAAAGGAAAATCTATTGAATTTGAGCTAGTCTGTTGTAAAAAATTCAGGAAAATAAACTTTGTACCATTTTGTGTGCCTTTAGCTCTGTGTGTGGGAGCAACATAATAGAAATGCAACTTATTTCCACATATATGTTTAGATACATACTTGATTCAATGCTCACTATTAAAAATTTTTAAAAAAAAATTTAAAATAATAAAATAAAAAGTTGTGGAAAATTAAAATACTTGTTGTTAAACCAAATTACTTCTTGTCATTCTGTTCATTTGCTCATTCACAAAATACTTTCTACATAAGAAAAAAAAAAGGAATATTCATTACTTAAGTACTTCACTTCCAGTACTAATTCTAAAAACTAGCTTCCGCCGTTGAGAAGCTTCCAAAGCAGTAAGAAAGGTAGCATTCTAGAAATGATGAGATAATATTGAAGTCATTTTGATGGAAAAACATAGACAAAATTTAGCATCAAACAATAAAAAACATAGTTTTTTTTTTTTTTACAAATTGTGGTGTAGGGCAAAATTAGCAGTTGCCACCAGCTACAAGGTAAATAGATTTAAAAAAGTGTGAATTAAAACAAATGCCTGTTAGTCGCCACCAGTTGATGACTTATTTTTAGTGGAATATGAATTTTCAATTTTTGAGCATTTAGAACTTTTAATTTTTGAAAAAGAATCCACTAGCTAGTAAGAAAATTTCCTAATTTTGCCATCAAAATTGTAGGTTTAATTCCAAAAAAATTCAGCAAAAAAGAAAGAAAAAAGAAAGGAGGCAAAACTCAAATCATAATAACATTAGTCACTACTAAAATATTTTAAAAAAATCAGTTATATTCAAAATAATCAAGCCAACACTTTGAAAACCATACAAATTATTAGAAACATTTCAATAAACCATCAATTACATTTATTTTTGCAACAGCTTCTTTGATTTTGTCAACTTTTGCTTCAGAGAGACCTTTTATTGCATTTAACTTTTTCTTTGTTGTCATTTGTAACCCCTAAAATAAAGATAAACAAAATGCCATACAATATTCTAAAACGCTAAACTTTTTAATACAAAAAATTTTTTAAAAAAAAAACTACAAACTTTAATTGTGCATATTCCAGACGTCTTCAATTTTTTTATGTCAGCAACATTCTGTAAAAAAATCTATTATTATTTCACAATAAATTTTGGAGCAATTATATTATTTAATTAATTGATTCATTAATTTCATAGAATATCCCTACTTTTTAATTTTTTCCCTTTAACTATAACTGGAGGAAGAGAAAACAATGTTATAAAGGATTAAAGTACAATATCTGATTTAGATTTCAGTTATTATTTGTCTAATAATCATTATTGATAAGCAGTATTGTTATTTTCACATCCAGTTTAAGAATATTCGCCTCAGTGTGAAATTGGAATTTAATTGCACTTCATTGGAATATATTGGAATAATTTTTTAGATTGCATATTTACTATAACTTAAGCATGTAAAGTAGTCTGTTAGTAATTGCTACACTTGGGGGAGCTAATTTTAACCTGTTTATTGATTCTACAACTTTGAAACAGAATAATATAAATTTGAATTTTAATTAAAATACTCATTCAGAAATTAGTAGAAATAAAAATTAGACAAACATACAATTCCATGTTCTTGCAGAAGATCAATATCTTGAAAAAATGATTCCTAGAAGGAGAAAAGATTTTTAAAAAAAATCAGATAATATCAAAGTTAACAATAGAGTCAAGAAATAAAATACATGCGTAATTTCAAAGATCACATATTTCTATAGGTCACCTACTCTGCATTCAATAAATTAAAAATAAACAATGTACTTAGTTAATTGGAAAATATATTATTTTTAAAAATTTAGAAAAAAATATAAGAAAACTATTAGATTAAGTTAAGATTTAATTGATTAAAAAAAGCATATAATTGGTCCCAACTGTCCTCTTTGTTGTACTGTTGTACTTTCAATTGATACCCTTTTTCAATTTCAAGTATATTAATCATTTCTTGGGATTACATCAAAAATTAATCCATTTTTTTATAAATATATAAATTTTTTTATAACAAAGACTATCAGAAAAATTATCATAGTTTCACCCATAATATAAGAACTATTTATAAGAACCCTGATATCCACATTCATCGATACATTTCTGACGATGTTACTTTATGATGTGAGAAACACTAGGTGGAATTTTGAAAATAAATATATACAATCATTTGAATGAATCCAATTGTATGGTAATGATTTTCTCATTTCAAAAGTCAATTTCTCTCAACTTTTATTCTAATTTTTGCCACTATTTTAATATTTCTAGGCACCCTAAATAAAAATAATGCAAAAACGAAAGAGAATTGCCAAAAAAGCCAACTTGGCATAAACAGACTTTGTCTTTTATTAATAAATTTTAAAAATAATTATAATTAATAACAGTTAATAAGAAATCATTTCCTTTTATTTATAAACAAGAAGTTCTCTCTCATTTTTAGCTTGTGCTATATTCAATATATGGCATCATAGCATACAGGTTAAATTTTCTCGCAATTAAAACACATGATAAATAATTTTGTGGAAAAATAATACTTATTACAAACCTAAGTATTTAAAACTAAGTACAAATTATTATTAAGTATAAAAAGAATTATCAAGAAAACGTAGCAAATAAAAATATTAGCTATAATTATGAGAACAGAGCATTTCAGTAAAATTATTTCTGATCTACATTCCATCTTTTAAAATACTACTATAATAGGTTTTAAAACGTGAAATTTCATTGAACACAACATTTTCTCAATGGGGGTTTGTGAACTACCAGTGGTTCAGGAAATACATTTAAGTGAACTGTAAAGAGTGTGGTAAAAGAAAATTACATAAGTTATTTAAATTATTACAAAATTGATTTTAAAATGCATGCGACTCTAAATCAAAATTTTAGTCATTTGAAAAAAAGGAGTGTAAAAAATAGAAGATATACTTGTCTTCCCAAATATACATACATGGAAAAATATATCAAGTTCCCCCATCCCAAAAAAGGAAGGGAAGGTTGGGAAGGGAAGTTGTCTAAGTTCTAAATTCTTTCTAGAAATGCATAGAGTAGAAATTTGGTCTGAGGCCAAATATTCGGCATTTAAGCCTTTGAATAATGCTGGAAGTGTTGCACATTTAATATTACCTGCGAACCTGAGTTACAGAGGCTAACAACATTACCCAGGCCACACTGTCACATAGGATGGGCCAAATTCAAGCATCACATAACAGAGGGCAAAGACATCCATACCCTTAAGTGGAATTGACTTTGCAGTCAGATACCCTGACCACTCAGCCATCTGCCAAGCAGCTGAGGGGGTATGACAGCATGTCTTAAAGAAGAATGAAAATGTGGTTTATGATTTCAGCAGAGTTGAAACCACTGATTTAAAGCAACCACCCTTATTATTATTATAAGGTACATACAAAGACATTGGATTAATATAGATATTGGAGATAATAATAAAGATATTGGAGATAATAGTAAAAAATTAAAAGTTTTCCTAGAAAAAAAACCATTCTAAAAAAAACTTTCAAAAAATTGAGCTGTTAACTTTTATGGTCATTAGGATGAAATTAACCAAGGTTTTCCCCATATTATTCAATGAAAATGCAGTGTGTGCGATATAAGGATATTCGCAAGTGATTTCGCCCAGGAAATCAGTGCTTAGAAAGTTAACATACTTCTTCCTCCTCAAATGCTTCTTCATCTAGAGCTTGTTCTTCATATTGCATTTTCTCTGATATTTTTTTTTAACTAGAAGAAAAAAGCAATAAATTTGTGTAAAATATTTATGCATAAAATACACTCTGATTCAGCTTCTCCAACATTAAATTAGTTCCCATAAAAGCCTTTATTAGATACTCTATTTAAATACTTTTTATTTTAATGTTAAAAAAATACAATAAAAGATCCAAGTTATACTTTTTTAACAACAAAAGAAAAAACAGAAACTCGCAATCCTTATTTAGATTACAATATAGTGATTGTCTTCAAAAATGAATTATTAAAATCCATTAAAAAACTTAAACATTTTTATCTAAAAACCCAGAGAAATTTAATTTAAAATGAATTTAAATTTAGGGCACAAATTTCTTGCTAAAATAATAACATGTAAAACAAAGGTACATAAAAAAAATGCAACATTCTCCTTAGTATATCAACATTAATGATGCAGAATCGGAGCTAAGTGATAAGAGCTATATGGTAATAGATACCAATTATAAATTGTTCATTACTAAGAACAAAAGGATTGTTACAAAAGATAGTTAGATAGTTCTTAATATGCAAGTAAAAAATTAATCAAATTTCCTTTCTTTGCATAAAAATTTTATAAATTTATCTATTCAATAAATTAAATATTTATAAATTTGTTGTTTTCGAAGCAACAGTAAATATTTTAAATAAATATTGAAAATTAAAAATAAATTACTGATTTACTAGCCTTTAAACTAGTGTTTGGTTGATTGCGTACAAAAAAAAAGTCTACTAACTGTTTTCTGATAATAGCTAATAAGTTAGATTTTGCTTTCTAAATAAATAAATAAAAGAAGAAAGTTTGTTTTGTTATTTATTATCTTATTACAATAACAACTTGTAACTTGAATAATTAATCAAATTTAGTTATATACTTTATATTAGTAGAAATTATATATTAAGTTATTCTATAATAAATATGAATTTTAAATGCGAAAACATAACAGTTATAGTATTTTAATAAGTTTATAACATGCTTTAAAACTATTTATGAGCTAATTCTCATTATTTTGGAAACCATATGACTAAAATGTAGCTTTTCTTCACAAGAATTTAAAATACTAAAATCCAACTGGAATACATGAGCAAAAGATGAAAAACATTATGATTCTCTTTAACAAGTAGGTATAATCAATATATAAGGATGTAGGTCAAATGTATGACTTTTTGGTACTTCTCTATTGGTTATAAAATCACCAATACAAAGACACTGAAAACAAGTAAATTCAACTTTTTTTTTTTAATTGAAGGTTATTCAAAAAAAAAACTAATTAAAATCGATAAATTTTCTTACGCCAGCAAAATGCAAATGTACAGATTTCACAAAATAAAATTTTTAATTTTTTGATAAAAACAGCAGTTTCAGAAAATAGTTTTTTTTAAAAAGCAAATTTTGAAATTTTCCTCTCTGCCTTTTAAAACTTTGTGGTACAATTGTCTCTTTTTTATGAGTTAGCAGTAGAAAATGATTGCATGCTATAAATTTATGTTTGAATACATATTTCTTTTTTTCATTGCTAAAAATCTTCGTCTTAATTTATACTTAAAAATATTTAATTTTTACAACTACTCAGTACTAACTGAGTACAACGTCAAAACTTGTCTGAATATGTTAATATTAAAAATCTGTTATTTTATCCCAGTATACTGTTATCTCAATATGCTAAGTGTGATGAGTACTTGGTAAAATACTAATTAAAATTATATTGTGTACATGTTGTGTTGATTTCTTAATTTTCAAAAAATAGGTACCTTTTAAAAAAACCTAGATAGACCCTTGCCTTTGTATGTGACAAGAAAAATAAACATGACTTAATATTTAGAACTTTTGCAGCATATTCTAACAATAAAATAGTTTACTAAATTGGGCTATGGTTCTATACTAATTAAGCATATTATTTCTTTACTCAAAATTTAAATAGGAATATCCATTATCATAAATTTTAAAAAAATCTAAGCGAGAATTAATTCATTCGTTAAAAGAAGTTTACATAATTATAATTACTAAAAATACTATTCTGTTACAGATATTCTCAAAAAATATTAAACTCTTACTTATTGTTTCTGACTACCTAAAGCAGTTATGACATGGCTATGTTGGCTCACCTTTTTTACAGACAGGAAAATAAATTTTATTTTTTAAAAAAAAATAGCATAAAAATATTAATACAATTAGCTTTAAAAAATAAACATCTTTTATTTATAATTCTTTTTATAATATAAAAGAAAATGTGATAAAACTGATATATGTTCAAATATTTACTTCTTTTCTCTTTTTATACATCATCTTATTTCAAAACTAAAATTGGATTCACATATGTGTATATAGGTGTTTGTATAAACATGGACAGATTAAAATGATAAAAAAAAAGAAAAAAATTTAAAAAGTTGAAGTAATTTTTATAAAGTAAACCTGCACTGTTAAGTAAATTCCTTCTTACGATAGAAACTTTGGTAGCTAAACAAAATTTATTTTGATTAGACCTAATATTAATAAACAAAGATAAGAAAGATACATTAAATTACAGACAGTGGCATATATGAAATCTGAACAAAAATAATGAAACCAAATTTCATAAGTTCTAAAATTCACTAATCAATATAAACATTTGGCAAATTTCTTTGTTTATAATAAAATTTCATGTATTTCAGAATTTCTAATAAACTTGTTAATCTTAATAATAGCCACTTAATTATTTTCTTTCAAAAATTATAATAAAAACAATAATGTTATCATTAAAATATTTCTAACTGGTAATAAAACCTTCTCTAAAATAAAAAAATCTCTGCTGTAAATTTAAAACTAAATGTTAAAAAAAAATTATTTGTCTGGTAATGTTCAATATATTCTTAAAAACTGAGAAAATTATACTCAACACCACTGAAAAATGATAACGAGATTTAATGAAGATTTCAATACATAAGTTACATGATATAAAGTAGAAAATTGTTGATCATGAGCTTGTGACAATGCAATAAATGCTAAGTTGTAACTATTCTCTCACTAGATAATCATAAAACAATTCAAACCAGTCACCAAAATAAGCACAATCACGTGTAATAAAAAGTGGATTTAAATATAACAAAAAGTTTAGTGATTTTGAATGAATTAATTTTTGGTCCTTGCATATGAAATATAAATATGAGCAGTCTTATGTTCAATGGCTTTTAAGAATGTCTATGAGTATTGTTTAGTTGTAATTCATTACATTTAAGAATAGGGAAATTAAAGTTCATCGTGGCTTTCAGCATCATTTGCATCCTCACTGGCATCTGGAGAATCAGGCTCATCTAATTCATTATCTTCTTCTTCCTCTTCATCATCATCCGTCTTCTTTACAGTGGCCTTCCTTTCTTCTTCATCTTGCTTTTCCTTCATCTTTTTCTCAGCTTCTTTAATAGCACCCCACGTATCTTGGCCATGCTTTTCAGCTTCACTTTCATCATCAGTAATCAGAACATTGTCAAAAATTGTTCCAGACTTTACTTGCCAGAGATCAAATCCAATTCCACAAACTTCATCATATTTGTAAAGGAATGGATCAGGTGCATATTCAGGATTATCAATCTCAGGGTGTACCCAGGGTCCTTTATAGTTAGGATTATCCAGTTGTCTAGGTTTCCATTCACCCTTGAAAGCTGGATTATTGATCTGTGGGGGTTCCCATTCACCATCCATCTCATCATCCCAATCTTCAGGTTTCACAGCATCGGGATCTGGAATGTATTCAGGCTGTTCCCAATCTTCTGGTTTCTTATCTTCAGGATCTTCAATTTTAGGATTGTCATCCCAATCCTCTGGTTTCTTGGCTTCAGGATCTTTTATTTTCTTTGGTGGAAGAAAATCCCAGTCTTTCTCAAGCTCACCACTTTCTACTTTTTCATTATCGATCTTAACAATGTAGGTATTATCAGGTTTAACGATCAAAGTGTATAAATGGGTATACACATCGTCCTTGCATCTGATCTCTTTGTTGATCAAAAGATTCTTGCCTTTATAATTAAAGATTACGTGTACCTTTTTAGTAACTGGTCCACAAATATCGGGTCCAAACATAATAAGATAAGGTGTTTCCCCATGCATATCAGTCTGTTTTAAGCTACAGTCAAATATTTTGGCATAGCCACCGCCGCAATCAATGCTCTGTTCATGTTTGACAGTAAACTGGATCACTAATGTGTTGTCCTTATTGCTGAACGGTTCAAATTTCGTAGATAAGCCATAATGTCTAGCATCTTCAGAAGTCTGTATACCTTTGCTAATTTCAGGATCACCATAGAATTTACCATGAGTTAGGACAAATTTTCCCCATTCTTTTCCAGAATGTTCGGATTGAGTCCACTTTTTCTCCCACGTATCATCCGAAAATTCTTCCACGAAATACTGTTTGGCATGAGTTTCAAAATACAACAGAGAGATTACTAAAATTATTAACCTCATAGCGAATGCAGTAATAATAATATACCGCGATCACTGATCAGCAGTTAATTTTACAACCTAATAGCCACACAAAGTGAAACAGATACTGCACAATCACAAACGCCGACGATGCATTAGCGTTGTATATCACAGTGACAGTTAAAATATAGAAATATTTTAATTAAAAGAAAAAAATAATATTCTACAGTGTTTTTATTTTATTTTAATCAATTTAATTATTTTAGTTACAAACGTCAATAAAAAGAGAAAGTAGAAATGATTAATTTATTTTATCGAATTTAATTTATTTCTTGCCGAAACTTCGTAAATAGATAGCGTTATCTTGCGAGGAAAAAGTAAAGCTTTAGAAAAGGTCTTGATGAGTACAAAGCAAGCACATTCATAAGTCCCATAATGAACTGATCGTTAAAAAACCATTCTCAACTACTGTATTTCGCACAATTTCAATCACAGCTGAAAAAAATGAACCTGATTAAAGAGTATTTACGGCAGAAAATATTTTTCATCACTTTAGTTCTCATTCTCCCTCGACGACGATCGGAAGTGCGTGAACCACATTTAGTGAGAGTCTGAGAGTGGCTGTAGATCCCAGTAGATCACCGAAGTCAAGCATCACTGGCAGAGGTCAGTGAGTAAATGGATGAATACTCTAATCAGCTAGCGAAGGGACCGAGAGTGCACTTTATCTGTCCTCGGTTTGGAACATTCTCAGTTCATGCATTCAAAAATGTGATCATACGTCAACGTGAATCGTGCACGCACAAGCAATTCCTCAGACTAGTTTTTAAAAGGCCATTCACACTAGATGCACTCGAGAACTTGATTGGTGGAAAATACATACGCGTTAAAAATACGCCAATCATGCTTTTTCACAGTTGCGAATAAATTACATTCAGCGAGAACTGTCCTTTAAGCTTTCGCAAGTGCATCTAGGGCAATTGCATGTAGTGTGAATGCTCCCTTAAACTGCAATTTCAATTGTGCTCGAAAGTGATCGAAATATACAAGGCGAACGCGGTAAAGCCTCTTTGCTGCTGCTATTTGAACGTTTTTGTTTGCCTCTTTAGTGAGGTGGTCTCCGATGCAAGGAACAAAGTTCAACTGTTTCGTAACAAGCTCTGCGTTCTGAATGTTTGAGAACCGGAAAACCACTTTGCACTCTTCAGAACCAGTTATTTTGTATATTCAGAGCAAAGATGAGAACTTTTTATGAGATTGTCGGGAGGTGTGGTTGATGGAAGGGCCATGTGGTGAAGATCATTCGCCATCTGCTTGTGCTAGAAGTTGTATATCTCCATTCAAATGAAAAACACAGATTTTTGTAGACGAAGGCATTTTATTCAAAATTTCTATTTCCTTTCGGTTTTGAGAAACATGTTCATTTCATTAAACGGCTCATCAATGCACAAGAGCCTAACTGCACCACGTGCATGCTGGATCCTCCCTGTGTGCTCCAGGGAGTAGATAGTAATTTAATTTAAGTCATTTGAATAATAATTGTTTTCTTGCTGAATTTACCTGATGCATCAAATAATTAGGAGATAAGGAAAAACTTATTATGGTAAAAATCAATGATTAAACTCTAGAGCACACAGGGGGAAAAAAAACAAAAATTATCCTGCTGCTTAAGAAAGCAACCAACTATTCGAGATCCACGGGGAATACTGGTCTATCTCCAAAAGATAGCGTCCCCTCCTTAGCGGTTGCAAGAATCTCTAAAGACGAGCTATGAGTCGAGCCCTAGAGATCCTGCAAAGGCAATGAAGAGGGCGCTCCTGTTGGAGACAGCCCAGTAGGAAAAGTAAACATTGTGGTGATCCCATGATCACACCACAGAGATAAAATATTAACGTTTTGGTTTTAAGCTCCATTAATAGTAAACTTATCTGCGAAACAAAACAAAATTGACCAGCTGTCCATTTCAGTTGAGAAATTTTTTCACCTCTCTTAACACAATTGTAATTACTATTGACATTAAGAACAGAGCTTTAATTAAATTTGAGCACTCCATCTACTTAGAAAGTAGTCAGAATTTCGATTGAAAAAAATTCCTATTTAAAATTCCAAAATAAATTCTAATTTTAAATGTCAGGAAACCATTGATATTTGTACTGTTTCCCAGCATTATGCCGCAGTTAAAATGAAGTATTGTAGCTAATCGAAAAATAGTCAAGATGTCAATTGACGGTATACGATAAATTTTTCTTGTAGCACTCAAAAAACGAATTAAACTTCTCTTGTATTTAAGAATCGAGATGCAGAAATAAATTTAGCTCATTATACGCTCAGAATATAGCTTGAAAGTAAATTCCGGTATTACAAAATTTATCATTATATTATCTATCGCTTAAAGCGATAAATAATATAATGATAAATTTTGTTTTTAGCGATCAGGAAATCATTGCAAACTTGTATTGTCATCAGGGACAAAGCTCCAGTTGCAGTTTGATTACTTTTCGTCGAAAAGTGTTCAAAATTTCTTTCAACAATATATCTAATAAGTGAAAATATGACAACAAATTCTGCTTGAATGATTGGAATTCTTGATATCATTCAACACAAAGCTTCAATTAAAATATTAGTACTCTAGCTATACTAAAAGTGATTAATATTGCAGCTGAGAGCAATTTCTTTTAATAATGTTATCACAATAAATTTTGCTAGTAATGGTTCTTAAAAAATTTAAACTTCGTATTGGCATCTTTCATGATCTCTAATAAAAATTGATGATATGATCTGACTGGATTTAGCCTAATTTTCTTCATTTAGTTATAGTTTTATGTTTTAAAATTAACACCAACAGAACAGGGGCAGTTCGAATATTATAATAGCACCTAAAGGGAAAGGGGTTTGTAATTTGCTTATTTTTCTAACAATGGCTATGAGCTATGCTTACGTAAAACATTAAAACCTCCCTATTTCCAAAATTTTCTTAAATTAAAAAAAATTCAGCTTGCAAAAAAAAAAAAAAAAAAAAAAAAAAAAAAAAAAAAAAAAACTGCTGGCAAGTGTTTTAGGGGTCAAGAGTTTTGACCACATAAAGAAAACAAAAGATTCCTAAAAAATATTCTTTTCAAAGTATTAAAAAATGACTTAAAACATAAATTTTGCACAAAGCTAGATGTTTGATTTAAATTTAATCCTATCAAAGTTAAAGCAAAAATTGGGAGAGAAGGCTGTCTTTCTTACATAAGCGTATGAGGTTGTGAGTTACTTATTTTTGCTGACAACATTGCCATGCTTGCTTAATTCTTGAATGACACCTAAGTCACATTTTCTTCTCTAGAAAAGAACAGTTTTAAGTGCTTCACTAATATTTGTGAAACTGTGTGATTAGATACTGTTTTCACTTTAAACAGCTAATTAGCTAACTAGTAAATAATTAACTAATAAACTAATTAAACAACCAAAATACAGCACGATTTCATAAAATCACTGCTAAAACAATTTTCGAAAATTTAAATTTATTATTGCATTTTAAACTTTTTTTTCAACGTTAAGACTTCAAGATTTATCTTGCATATATACCATTATTTATTTTGAATAAATAAGTTTGTAGTTTATCAAACTATTATTATTATTGCTTAGTACATAAATCTTCGATTCGGATATTTATCATCAATTAATGAATATTTATCATCAAAAAATAAATAGCTTAATACATATATTTAATTCTGCAAAAAATTACAAGAGAAACTTTTATTATTATTATATTTAAGTTATATAAGTAAAAGCTTCAAGCGGAACAATTATTTAAAACTTAAAAAGAAAAAAGAAAGATAAAAACTTATTAACTAATTTTAAAATAAAAATCGTTTTTCTGATAGCAATATTAAAATAATTAAAGTATATTCTTAATTTATAATTCTGATAAAATAATAACAACTCCAACAGATTCTTTTAGAAATTTCTCCATGATGCTTTTCAAAATCAAATTTGAAATCATGAATTCTTTTATCTTTAACTAAACTTTTATGAAGCTCTTCATAAAGAAACATCAATTACGATTTTTGAATTAAAAGATAGATTTAAAATAACTATAATGACTCTTTTAATGCAAAAAAGTAAGCATTTTCTTTCAACAGTTAAATTATTGAAAGACTATATTTTTTAAAATAAATACAAAATTTACCTTTCTGCGAAAATTCGAAGTATTAAAACTTCTTCTGAAAATTTTTTTATTAATGAAGAAATGCTTTTGCTGATCAAAATTGTAGTTTTAATTAGTAGTTTTTAACAGGAAGTAATTCTTTATTGTCACTGCTCCATTCCAAACTAAAATCTTAAATAGTTCTATAACTAAAAATCCTAAATAATGTTATAAAGTTAAAGTCGTCTGCTCAAAAAAAAAAATCGTCTGTTTATCGCTGTATAGCATATATATTTTTATCTTTCTTTAAGCAATTTCCATGTAAGGTAACAATATTAATTAATTTTCTAAAACAACTCAGAAAGAATAAATCATAACAATGTTTAAAAGATTTAATACGTTTCACAGAAAACGATAAAATAACTTATTTTTCTCTTTTCAGTAGAGATTTTTTTTCCAATGTAGACCTTAAATTTCTTTTCCTTCTAAATTTCTTCTTTACGTTGCTAGTACACTCTCGAATTTCCATTTTAAACTGCATAATCGCGCATTAACTATTCTATATTAAAGCAATTTAAAAAAAATTTTGTTTGTTCCTCAAAAAATTATTTATTTGTTTAAAGTAAGTTAAGAATAAGATGAGAATCGAACATTTTCTAACTTCACTTGTTCATCCACAATAGGTTTAACATTAATAATAAAGCAATGTAATTTTTTGTTAATTTTGATATAATTAATTTAGAATTATTGAAATAATTATAATTTTGAAAGTATTATTTTAGAGGATGAAAAGGTAAAATTATTATTTTCCCTAGTAGAAAAATAAATTGAAATGGAACAAGGATTATGTTACCTTTGTGTGAATGGCCTCCCATAAAGCTACAAAATCATTACCGTAAAACGTAATTATATATAAAACGAATTGATCTAAAAACTATAAATTGACTTTATTTACTTTATTTATATGGCAAAAAAGAGTTTGTTTTAATGATTTTAGTTTGGAAAATTAAGCATTTAATTTTGTTAAATGTGTTTTTTTCCCTGAACCAAGATCTAGCATCATTTCGGCATTTTCATCTAATGAATTATTTCTGCTTAGATATAATTTGAAATAAATGTTCTTTTTAAAATGTTCTTTTATTTCATATTCATATACTTTATTTATACGGAAAAAAAGAGCTTGTTTTAGGGATCTAAGTTTGGAAAAAGTAAGTTTTCTTTTCCTGAAACCAAGATCATAGCATCATTTCAGCATTTTCATTTTAATGAATTATTTCTGTTTAGATAAAATTTGAAATCAATGTTCTTTTTAAAAAATTTATAATTTCTGTTAGAAAAAACACTTTTAATATCATACTAAAAACTTCAATAATCAAGAAATTTCGTCTAAAAAATATTTCTCTTTACGTTATTTTAAGAGTATAATTCGGATTAAGAAAATTCAAAATAATTTTTAAACAGCTCGTAAAATTCGAACGTTTTCCAATTAACTTCATTTATTACTTTGTTTACTTACATTTATTATTACATCTTTCTTCTTTAAATTTCATCGTAAGAAATTTATAGTCGAGACTATTTGCTTACTGAAATAAATAGACAACATTTCAATTTTTTAAAAAATTGCGGTTTTGTTTTGTGAACAAAAATAACATTTTAATTACCAAAACTTTAACATAAAAATTATAATTTTTAAAAGTATTGTTTTCATTATTTTATATAATGCATTATTATTTGTAACTCTATATTAAAAAATAGTAAGAGCAGCTGCCACTTTTATTTTAGGCTTTCAGCATAACGTTGCATTTTGTTTCGTCGCTCAAAAACTATTCAACTTAGAAAACTTGCAATTATGAAGGTGTGTAGAAAACTTTCAAGGAGTACAGAAAAAGTAAATTTTTTTAACATTATATCATTATTTTATTATATAACCGTCGTTGAACAGCCGACCCAATTTTTTGTTTACGACTACTAATGTTCAAATCCGTAGTCATGCAATTTTGAACCCAAACCAGTAGACAAAGGAACTCCTGGATCAAGTGTTGAGGGACATTTTCCTTCGTGGAGGCCTTTTTGATGGAACTAACCCGCATTTGCGTTGCATGGAGAGGAAGAAACGAGACTACGAGAACATTCCACTGTCAGCCTAACGGCAAAGGGACTTTAACCCATGATTCGTCTACCACTGATGATATTTCACGTCAGCACTGTGATCGGAGCAAGCCGGATGCGGATTCGTATCGACCAGCCTTCTTCGTTGGGTTTCGAGCCCGGTTTGCCTCTTTGGAAGGTAAACGCTCCATCCCCTGAGCCATCGCTACTCACATTATATCATTAGTTCGAAAACTGTTCAACTTGTAGCTTAAAAATAGTGCCATGCGAGTCATTGTTGTTTATGATTTTTTTTTCTGAAATTCCTATTTGCTTAAAAATTATTGCAATTTTAAGTCCTTTTGTTGCGATTTTTTTCCCAAATGGTCTTTGTTACGTTACATTTTATTTTGCTACACAAAAACTATAAGGCTTGGAAATTGAAATTTAGAAACTGAACTCAAAAATGTGCAGGAAGTGAAAAAGAATTTTTAAAAAAATTAGCAATCAGTGATTAGTTTGAGAATTACCAACTACTTGCAGTAAAAATACCATTCGAGCTACTCTGTAGGCCTAAGGAATGATAAAAGAGAATAAGAGAAGTTTGTTTTTACTATTTTATTTAGAAAAAGTTTTAAAAGTGTTGAATAGTATTGTGTACATTTTTTGCATCATTTCAAAGAATGCAATTTCGCGTGGCAAAATGCAAAATGTGAGCAAAATCGGTCGAATAGTTCCTGAGAAATCGAATTTTAAAAAATGTCGTGTTTTTAACGAGTTAATTTAATTTAATTAATTGAGATAATAAAAAAGAATAAGAAAAAGAGTTTATTATCGAGTCGAAATATTTTAAAATATAAAAGACTCTAGAGAGATAATGTCCATTTCCAATTTGAGATGTTCTATAATAAAAGGTTATCGTTTTACATTATTTACAACTAACATTACTTCTGCATCATTACTTCAAATTGTGTCGCACAATCTGTGAATTTCTAATTCTAAATACTTTTTTTTTCAAGTGCAGTTGATTATTTTTCAAATCTAAGTAAGCATTCATTTTGTTACTATTAACGTATTAAGAAAACGTTCTTGCATAAAATTATTGTGTGTGAACATATATTTTTTAAGCAAATTTATTTTATTTTATTTTGAAAAATATTAAATTTTAAAAGGGGGGGGAACAAAGATGAATGAGAGGCAACCATGGGGGCTGGTAAACAAAGTGAGGAGAGGACGGAGCCTCTTTTAATTTTTTAAAAAAAATTAACTAATCTTCCACTCAAAAAATGAGCTCATAGGAAAAGTGTCGGAATAAAATACCACTCATGATACTAATTAATGTGTCTATTTTACTTAAACAATTCTATGCTTGGATTACGTAAGCTATAAAATAGTAATTTTTTCCTCTTTTTTTTCAATATAGGTCATTAGTCGGCCTTTTATTTGATTTTAAAAAAGTTATTGAAATTAAAATAAAAGCTATTAAAAATTCTGTTCTAAACGCCGTAAAATTGCAATCCGCAATTCATAACTGATGAACCGAACTCCCGTTCATTAATAATCAACTCTAATGGCCAGGAACGTAGCTATCTATCATTGGGGCAAATGGGGCAATGCCCCAGATCTCCGAGTTTAAGGGGCCCTATAATGCTTTCTAGTTTAATAGATATTTGATTACATATTTTTACAACCGTCGTTAAATAACCGACCCAAATTTTTTAGTTTACGGCTACTCATGTTCAGCTCCGTAGTCTTGTAATTTTGAACCCAATCCAGAAGACAAGGGAACTCCTTGATCAAGTGTTGAGTGAAATATGCCTTTGTGATGGACTAATGGATAGAACTAACATGCATTTGCGTTACAGGGAGAGGAAAGCCACGAAACCCTCCCACGGTTAGCCTGACGGCAAGGGGACCCTAACCCATGATCCATCGACCACTGATGATATTTTACGTCAGCACTATGGTCTTTGCGTGCCGGATGTGAAATTCGTATCATCAGCCGCTGGATTCGAACTCGATTTTTTGGGTTTACGACTATTAATGTCCATCTCCGTAGCCTTGTAATTTTGAATCCAATTCAGAAGACAAGAGAACTCCTGGATCAAGTAGTGGGCGAAACGGCGAAATTTGCCTTCGTAGAAGACTTTTAGATGGAACTACCCGAATTTGTGTTACATTGAGAGGAAAGTCACGAAATCCTTCCACAGTTAGTCTGACGGCAAGGGGACCCTAGCCAATGATACGTCTACCCCTGAGGATATTTTGCTTCAGCACTGGGGTCGCTGCAAGCCGGATGCGGACTTCGTATCGACCAGCCGTCACTGGAATTCGAACCCCGGTTCACCTCATAAACAATTATGATTGAAGATTATCATTTAAAAAACTGATCATTCGATCAAAAATTATAATGTATTACTTTTACTTCTGAATATACAATAAAACCCCTATGCCGACAACGTTTTTTTAAACATTGTAAAAAAAAATCACTTTAAACCGATGTAATTAAAGCACTTTTAGAAAAATGAAGCATGTAATTTGAACCGGAAGCACGTGACACCCGGCTTACTCATCGCGATAAAACACAGTTGACGAGAGATCGTTTTCCTGCAGTGGTGAGGCCCTTGGTATTATTTATCCAATTTACTCCGCTATGCAGCCTTTCTAACTGACTTTCAGTTTAGCTTATCTGGGAAAACACAATTGCTTATTTACTTTCCTTTCATTGGTAAGTTGTACGCTTAACTAACAAGTTTTGTATTCTAACTTAATAAATTGACAATTGATGTTATTTAAATTCATTTCCATATAAAAAGGGACAAATTTAAAGTAAAAAATATTTCCAAGAAAATATTTTTCTTTTCTTTTCATTTAAATGAAATTTTAATTTTTAGATGATCTTTCTCTTTATCATTTTGAATATATTAATATTTCAATTGTAAATTACTAATATTTTTCCAAAAAAAGAAATTTTTCGTTATTTAATCGATATTCCATTTAGCTGGACAGCAAAGGCTATTGCCCTTTGCCCAGTGATGGAATTGAACCAGTACGTACTGTTTTTTAAAATGTTCTGAAGTTAAATTCGGCATGAATAAAAAATTTTAACTAGTAAAACAAGACGAATCGCTTAAAAATTAGAAATTCTAATACGGGGTAGAATTAATTGTAATTTTCTGATAAGAAATCGAAACTGGAAGTGATTAACACTTATGAATTCTTTCCTCTTAACTGATTTTAATACATCAGTAACTTTGTTTATATTTTTTTATTAACCCTTTGATGCAGATTTTTTTATTAAACATATTTTTCTTACTTTTTTCATTATTTCGTATTAATTTAAATCATAAGTGAAAATATTATAGTTAGCATTTTAATAATTTATAATTATGAAATACTACATGAAACACCGGTGTCCTTTTCTGCGTTAAACCGTGTTCCAAGCCGTGTCAAAATTATTGTTTGGAAGTGAGCCGTGTTCCAACACGGCTCACTTCCAAACAATAATTTTTCAACTGAACAAATTTGCACTTATTTACAATTGTTTTGGATTGAAAAGAAACAGATATTCACAATTGATAAACTTTTTGAATATGATTGGAGAAAAAAATTTTTTTTTTATTTTATATTTTAGAAAAAATATAATTCTGATAACCTAAAAATTTTTTTAATAATCTATTCGACTGTTGTTTTAGAATTAAAAAATATCAAAATATATTTTTGCTTGTAGTTATCAGAAAATTTATATATAAAAGGGACAACCATGTCATCTGCGTCAAAGGGTTAGTCTTGCCTCTTTCCTTTGATTGTTTGTCTTTTATTTATGTTTTAATTTTTTATTTCTTTGTTTCTAGCTGTTTAATTTTCTTGACTTAAGCTCATAATGCAACACTTATTTTTTAAATAGTTTTTTATTGTTTGAATTATTTATTGATTATTCAATGTTATTTAGCCTCTAGCCGCTTTTGGCCTACGTGTGTCACAGTTTATCTTACCGTTAAGTACATCACAATTTGTTTTTGCTACACACAGCACGTATTATCTTGAATGATTTTTTTCTTCTATTCGGTAAAAAGAAAGTGCTTTTTCAAATTGAATNATAGAGTTTTTAACTTCCAATGAGGTGAACCGGGTTAGAATCCCAGCGATGACTGGTCGATACTAATCCGCATCCGGCTTGCACCGACCCCAGTGCTGACGTGAAATATTCTCAGTGGTTGACGAATCATGGGTTAGAGTTCCCTTGCTGTCAGGCTAACCGTGGGAGGTTCTCGTGGTCTTCCTCTCCTAGTAACGCTAATGTGGGTTAATTCCCTCGAATAGTCCTCCACGAAGGTGAATTACTCCCAATACTTGATCTAGGAGTTCACTTGTCTTCTGAATTGGGTTCAAAATTACAAGACTACGGAGTTGAACATTAGTAGTCGTAAACCCAAAAAATGGGGTCGGCTGTTCAATGACGATTATTAAATAAAATGTTTAAAAGAGATATTTTACTCAATCTGCTTTCTAAAAAGTATCTTCCTACCAGGAAAAAGCTCCAAGCTTTCTTTAGAAATAAAATTTTCTAATCGAATTTTGAAATAATTACGGATCCAGTTAGATTAAGATTATTGTACCCAAACTATAAAAAAAGTTATTTAAATTTGTACTAATTGATTCTGAATTTTTTCTAAATAAATTTGAACCATTCCTAACAAGCACCAAACAACCAGTATCACTGTTCACATCTGTACAATTTTTTAAATCCATATAATTGTTGTTCCGGCTATAATTGTTTAGTTAGCAGAAAATTGGCGTGAATTCGCCGTTTAGTCTGCACCTAGGTTTCATAGTCAGTACTATTTTAATTGCTAGAAATATTTTTTTTCTTCTGTCTTTTGATCAGATAGTTTGTGAAATTCCATAGTCAGCACCATTCTAATTACTAAAAATGCATATATCATTTATCATTTTTTTTTTATCAGTTTTTTTGTCATGTTAAACGGATTGAATGCATGGAAAGAAAAAGTTAGTAATTATAAATTATCTTATTTGATCAGTTCTATCTAAAGAAGATAAGCATTTAACTATTTACAACGAAGTAAGTAAGTAGATTGCAGTCAGATTCAGATAATAATCAGGTAAATTAGTTCAAACGTTTCCAGTTTAAAAGATAAAATTCTTTTTATATTTACTTTTGACTTAATAGCATTCTTCAAAGAAATGTGATTACAAAATGTCAATCACATTTCGAACAAAAGGTGAATTATCACGTATTTATTTATGGATGGTCGTTAAGATAATTTTTAAGTTAAGAGTGTTGATTATTTTCTTCGTAATTCTTGCTTCTTCGACAAGGGTCGGATAGGGGATGAAGATATTCCTGCAGAGGGAACAATAAAATTCATGATTAGGTACTATAATCAAATTTAGCACACAAATTGAAAATTACTTATTTTGTTTTTAATAAAATTCTATTTTTCAACGAAAATATTTCTTAATTTTATAGAATGCAAAAGGATACTTACATTTTTAGAATAAAAAAGAACGTTTTTTTTCCTCTCTACGTTTTTACTTTATGTATAGATATTTAGTTTCTTAGTGTTTACAAGATTAGTATAAATTGAAAACTTACCATTGGCTGCAAATGAAAAACAGAAATGCAGAAAAATGTAACCGGTTGAAGCATATTTAACGTCCCTTGATGTAATTCAAACATTTATAAAGTAAAATTCACAATCCTTAAATCAAAATGGCTAAAGTCTTGAGTTCCATCTAAAAGTTATGGTTTTGATTTCAAATTTGACATTTGACTTAACGTTCGCAAAACGTTCAGTCATTGAACAAAATTCTCTAATTTTCTTTTCTTTTTGGCGGTTTTAATTTGATTTTCTTAGACATCAATAAAACTAGAAAAAAATTCGATATTTCTAAATATAAATGCCGACGCAAATGCCTTTTAAACTTGATATAGGTGACACATTCGTCCCGATAGAAAATTCCTGTCTTTAAAATTGGATTTACAATACAATATTGAGTTATTTTAAGCCGACAACTCACTAAATCATTTTACCCTACATAAAATCGATACCCATAACTGTAATCTGATTAGCTGTCAAGGCACACTTAACATCTGCAAAATTATGTTTCACGTTACTAAAACATGAGTTTTAATCGCCTTATTGCGTGTACCTGCCTACTGCTAGTAATGGCGATTTTATTTTATTTTTGGAAGGATTTTATTTTGGAAAAAAATTACATTTATAAGTCTATGTGTGTTTGTCTCTCTATTCATTCTACTCTAGCTATTAATATTATTCTAAAGCAATTATGAAGTCAACCACCAATGTTATCGAATTTCATATCATAAAAGTTGTATGCATCCATAATGTGCCAAACTCAAGCTAAAAAAAAAAAAAAAAAAATANAAAAAAAAAAAAAAAAAAATACTTAAGATATGACGCATCCAAAGTAATGAAACTAAGCTTGTCGCAAAAGCAAAAGAGGGAATAAAAAGGTAAATAAGCTTAAAGGAGGAACACGAGGCGTGAAGAAGCACCCTTCAGAAAAAATAATATTCCAAATTACAATAAAAAAAAACTTTTTTTTCATTAATAAGATAATTTTTGATTCACTTTACAAATAATAATAATTATTCGTTTCTAAACTTTGTCTTTTCTTGTATTATTAAAATAAATTTAATTGCAACGTGGTAAATCGGTAAGTGTTTACAATGTTTGAATATGAATGAATTTTATATCTTTTCTCAATTCCGTCTTTATAACCCAATTACGATTTTAATTATTAATTTAAATTAAAATATATGCATTGAAATATATAAATTAAAATAATTAAATTTAAAATGCATTCGTTAATATAAATTAAATAAAATGGATGATTTTAAATGCCCGAATGACTTTTTATAGGGTTTTCGTTTCATATTATAATTTACAAATTTTTTTGGTAAGTCTAACAAGGATACACTAATTAATCTTTCGGGGGAGGGGGGCATCTATGACCGCCACTGATTGATGTCAGGGTAACAGAATTCGAGCTTGAAAATTTATTACCATAACATGGTATTCACTGTGGAATTAATAACACAAGCTCAAATTTACTTTAAGAATATAGATGTTCGTCTTTCTGTTAACGTCATTTTTTATATTTTTAAAAATCTTTCTTTCCCCTATTATAAGAAACATGCAAAGGAAGAAAAGAGAATTTATATAAAATATAGATTTATTTTTTAACAAAACTAACACGTGAAGAAAATTATATTTTTGATAATTGACTAATGCATGCTAGATACATACAAAAAACTTAGGATGAACTCTTGTGGCTGTTTTTAAACTGATTTGTCTGTCTATATTTATGAAGAAGAAAAAATGCAAATAACTTTTAACATTTTTATAACTTTTGATTTAATGCCTGGTTTTTCTCATACAAAGTTGTGACATTTATAGTTAAAAAGGTTTCATGTACCATTTTTTGACTTGTTCAGATACTTCTATTTAATATTTGTAATCTCCACTCTCAAAAACTTATTTTTAATGTTTTTATGTACTAATGATGAAAAACATCTTTTCCTTTGAAACTATATCAAAACTAAGCTTTTGTTGCATAAAAAATAAAATATAAACGTGTCAAATAAATCAGATACAAATTTACAACATTTTTCATTCAAACTTTTAATTTAAAGAGCAATTCTGCTTTATGGTTACATGAAAGTTAAAATCTGCTGTTTTATTAAATTTTAAATAGCTGGATTTGAAAAATAAAAAAAGCATGTAGGAGGAATCTTTTTATTTATTTATTTTAGATAACACTTGGAAAATAAATAGTATATTGTGGATCTAATTTATTGTTAAGAATTATTTCGAGTAAACCTGTAAAGCTTTAACTCATATCTACTCGTATCTTTAAGCAACTGTTCTTTTATCTACAGCTGTAAAATAATTTGACTTAATCGCGATAATATTTTAATTTTTAAACAAAGGGCGAAAGTACAGAGTAACTATGTTAGTGTGAAGTTCAGAGTAACTATGTAAGCGTAAATTGTACCAGTAGAAATGTGTGTGTAATGATTATTTAGTACGTAGATGAAAGTTACGACAGCAGGAATTATTTTAGTGCTGTAGAATGTTTTTTAGTGAAATCACTTAAAAACTTCTGTATTGAGCTTTTTCCATATTGGAAAATCAGGAAAAAATTCCTTAAGCATGCAGAAATAATTATGACACCAGGCCAAGTTGTTATAATTTTCGCACATTTGTAAGAAAAATAAAACGAGTTTTTTCCCTTTTAAAAATTTACGTCGTCTTAAACCCTTTTCGAAAAAGAGAGGCATAAATCTGGCCATTTTAAATTTGAAAATATTGAAACCACGAAATTTAAAGTACAGTCGAACTCGTTTATAATGAGCTCGGATTTAACGAGAACTCGGATTTACCGAGGGAAACAAGAATATTTGGTTGGATCAANTAAACTAAAAATCCTTAATTAATGTAATTAAAGTAAGTAAGTATTAATTCAATTTTAAGTAAATTCAATCATTTGACCTCCCAAGCCCTCTTCTGGTTGCACACCTGTCTTAAGTACCCGTTTATTACGAGCACTCGGATTTAACGAGTATATGTTACGGTCCCTTTGTGCTCGTTATAAACGAGTTGGACTGTAATAGTTTTTACGTCTTAAAATATACGATTTTAATCAAATTATAAAAAATGAAAAAATCAGAGATGTACGGAGCGGGAAAAAAAGTGGATAACTCTGAATAATTTTTGATTTAATGATCTGATTTTGTTTAAAGTTTGGAGCACTTAATTTTCATTGTATTTTTGCTTATTTCATCATATCTCGAGAACTTTTTGAGTCAATTGAAAAAATTTTGCACATTATTATAAAATGCGTTCATCCAAAGATAATTCAATGCAAAAAATAACTTTTAGTAAATATTTATTGTTGTAATAAAATAAAAACACTTTACGGATCGCAATATCTTGAAGATGCTTGCCGATTACCACATTTCTAATGACTTTACTTGACTATAAATTTGGTTCAAATTTTTTTTCTCCTCCCACCAAGGGTATATCTAAAAAATAAATAAAAAGAAGGAATGAAAAAATATAGAGAAATCTTATTATAGTTGAGAGCTTCAATGTTGCGTAAAGAATATCTTCATCGTTTTTTCAGACCACATGTCTGCCATATCATTATTATTGATTTACTTACTAACCTTTGTGAGTGATCTTTGTATAAACAAGAGACTTTTTTTTTCGATCAGCATAGGCGTCTATTTTAATTTTTTTTTTATTCCTTCCTGATTTTACTTGTTGAAAAAAAAACACGCTATGGTATATTGATTTTTCGGGCGTTTTCTGCGTCATGGTTCATATATCTGAATGAGCACTATTCCTGAGCTGTGTCCACCCATGACTCATATATCAAGTAAAAAATCGTTTGCAGCGGATGCGCATTTTATTTCTTTGCCTCAGAATCAAATAAAATAACTTCCCGTTATGTTTGGAGTCTGATTCTACTTCCTTTACCTGCCTGCACTAAACTATGAAGATTTACTTGAATATTAATTTCCTATTAAGTTACTTACCAATATTTTGGAATGCTTTTGATTAAATATATTTTATGAAACTTAGTTAACAAATTTCATTTTTAAAGTCTTAAGTATTTAAGAAAAATTTCGCTAAGCTATTCTAAACATTTTGGTTAGGTTTGAAAATTTTCAAACAATACTTAAAACCTAATTAGAGTTTTGTATTTTTCATAAAATGCATTTCAGTGAATAAAATATAATAAAAGTATATCGGCCATTCCGCGCTGGAAAGACAATTAAGTACAAAAATTATAATTTGTAGTAATTTTCATGAATATGAATAAATTATTTTTATGTATTGAAATTATTATTATGTGTTCATGAATATGAGTAAATTATTTTTATTATCAGAACATAAAAATAATTTCAGTCTACTCTTTTCTCGGTAGTGATATTTTTTACTGTTTAGATTGTCTTGTACCATTTTTTTTTTCACAATTTGAAAATTTTATCAATTACTGGATTCCAAACTCTATTTTTTGTTTCTTACTTGTTTTCTTTCTTTTTTTTTTTTTTTTTTTTTTTTTTTTTTTTTTTTTGAAGATGCTTGAAAAGTAACTATTTTTTCATTGAACATTGAAAAATGGACTTGTTTCTAGTCTTAAAATTATTGTTTTTATTCACTCGTAACAATATTTGTAGTTTTTGTAATCCTAAAAAAAAGAATGGTCCTCTTCGTAATAGATATCGCGGTCATTTTTTCGAAATTTGAAAATTTTATCGATTTCTGATTTCCAAACTCTTTTTATGGTTACAATACGTGCTTGCGTTCTTTAGGTTTTTTTTTTTTTTTTTTTTTTTTTTTTTTTTTTTTTTTTNTTTTTTTTTTTTTTTTTTTTTTTTTTTTTTTAAGACATCTGGAAAGTGAATATTTTTTCGTTGAAAAGTGGAAATTTTTTAGTCTTAAACGTCATTATGGTTTTTAGTCACTCGTAACAATATTTGTAGTATTAGTAATCCTAAAAAAAAGAGTGGTCCTCTTCGTAATAGATATCGCGGTAATTTTTTCACAATTTGAAAATTTTATCAATTACTGGCTTCCTAACTCTTTTTTGGTTACGTGCTTGTGGTTTATGTTTTTTTTAATTTTTTTTTTAAGACACTTGGAAAGTGACTATTTTTTCATTGAAAAGTGCAAATGTTTGTAGTCTTAAATGTCATTATAGTTTTTATTCACTTGTAACAATATTTGTAGTAATAGTAATCCTAAAAAAAGAGTGGTCCTCTTCGTTATAGGTATATATCGCGTCCATTTTTTCTCAATTTGAAAATTTCATCGATTAGTGGTTTCCAAACTCTTTTTATGGTTACGTGCCTGTGTTTCAATTTTTTTTTTAAGACATTCGGAAAGTGACTATTTTTTCATTGAAAAGTATATTTTATTCACTTCTAACAATATTTATAATATTTGTAATCCTAAAAAAAGAGTGGTCCTCTTCGTAACAGGTATCGAGGCAGAGACATATTGCTTGAAGAGAATTTTTCTCACAGGTTTTTGAGAATGATAACCTACATTAAACAAAAAAAAGAAACAAAAAAAGCAGGTGTTCTACTGGTCATCAAGAATGCGTCGTGATACTTACCAATGGTGTTTTATGATTAACTGCTGTTTACATCACGAAAATAAATAAATAAAAGATTAAAAGAAAGCACGCTTAGAGCATGGGAGTGTCCGATGGAATTATGAACTGACAATGATCGTGAAGAAAATAATAATACATTATCATCCACATTTTTTGGATGTATTATTTCTATATCTTTTTAATCTTTATCAAATAAATGCTTTTATATAAATAAATACATCACATTATTCTTATAAAAATTAGTATTTTTAATCAGATTTCTTTTTAATTTCATCTTACTGCATGTAATGTGTTTTAAAAACCTTTTTTTCTATTTACTGAAAGTTTACATTGAATTTTTATAAAACGAATAATAATTTATATTCGATTAAATGTTGAGTAATCGGAAAAAACAATTTGATATTTAATTTCAAATTTAATTTGTCGTTCAACTCCTCTCCGTTACCTATGACAATGAAACCGTTTGTGATTTTTTTTTTCAGTCTCGCCTTCCTCAGTAGTGATTCGAAAGATTTCGATATCTTTTTGATGCCTTCTGCTCTTAAATATTAATTTGTGATCCCTAATGTGTTATACATTCCATTCAAATTGATTGGGAAAAAAATCTAGAAATACAATAATGTTCGCAAAACTATTTTTATATTTCTATATGAATACTTATTAATTTAACACCGTTCCCACGAGCCTTAAATTTTGATATGAAAATTATAAATTTTTCTGTTATTGTATGTTGTCGAATAATTTGTCGAAATGTCTATGTTTGTACTATTTTTCTTTGTTACCTCATTTTATTAAAGCCGCTGGACGCGTTGATTGGCTTGACTAAAAATCTATTTTAATATAATGATCATAAAAGGAATAAAAACATTTTATTCAGAAATAATATCACTGTTAAAAAGTTCTTATTTTTTTTATTTTTTTAGCTATTAAAATAAATTATTATGAAATATGTACTCATTTCTTACTGTTCTATTTGAAAATGGTAAAACCAATATAAATCATATATCTGATGCTAAATTTACACTGTCGGAGTGTTCTCACTCCTTCATGATAAAATAAATAAATAAATATATAAAATTAAGGGAAAAAATCCTGGCTGAGTCCATACAAAATCCATTTGAATTTTATTTGGTATCACAAATATATTAAATCATAAAAAAACAAACATTATCAAAATCTAACGATTTAATGGTGAGAAAGGTGCGACTAAAAACATCAAAAACTGTTTGATTAGCGGAGGAAACTGAGAGCAAACAAAAGACGTTTATTAGAAACACCTCCAAGTTTCATTGAGCAATCTAGTAAAATGTAATGTTTTTAGTCCCACTTTTATCACTAGTGATTTGTAAGATTTCAATGGCTTTTTTGTTTTTTCATCTATGAAATATTGATTTGTGATGCGAAGGCTTTTATTACTACAGTTTAGACAATGATTCTAAGAATATGTTTAAGGTTAGCCTTAACGGTTGACGGAACTACCCCCCTATATCCTCACTTCACTAGTGCTTCGAGCTGCCCTTTCTTTTATCTGAAAACTAAAATATTATGTAGACCCATGGCTTGATTATGAATCTGCACAATACAGTGGAAAATAATTCTAACATTAATCATTATTTAGCTGAAATCGTCACTACAACTTGCATCCCTTACAATAAATTAAACAAAGAAAAAATTTAAATTTAATTTGTTCAATAATGTACCAATCAGGTTCGAAGCACACGCGTGACGTCGCTTGCAGGTATCCAGTTAAATCTGATTTGAAAAGTGATTCAGTGTGATAATAAACCTAAGCCTTAAAGCTGTAACATTAACACGCCACGCACATTCACGTGATTCGACACAACCATGAAATTAATAGCTAATTTTGAAATTATAAGAGCCATTGTAACTGTGAGTTTTAGATTTTGTTCTAAAAAAAAAATCTGGGTGCTGGGTCGAACTGGTCAGGTCATTTACCTGAAATGGCAGCGTCATTTGGGCTGCTACTATATGATGAGCCCTCATAGAAAATGCATCCCGGGATCTCATGACCATTTAAAAAAAAATAGCATCTAAAAGTTTTTATAGTCCAAGAACATATTTTATTATAATAAATTGTCCCGCAGTTGACTGATCGCTAAGACACGGTTCCCAGCAGATCACCGAAGTCAAACATCAGTGGCTGCGTTCAGTTTGCTAGTGGGTGACCACTTGGATCAGTCTGCATAGGGACAGAGGGTGTGCGATATTGGATCTCGTTAAACTGTTCTACCGTAAAGTGCTCGACTTCGCGTGCAGGTCGTCGCGCTACCGAAGCGGGGGTGCCATCCCCTCTGCAGAGGATCAAAATTGTGATGGCATGTCTTCAAATCATCCTCAGGCATGGTTCCCAGACCGTCGCTAATAGCCCATTGAGCAGCTCCAGTGCTATTTACACGAACTACAACAATATTATAATAAATTGCATTCTTAGCATTGTGGTTAAAATATATTTATATAAAATCTTTAAAAAAGAATCAGTTCAAGCTATAAAAATTCGCCTCTATTAAGCGTATCGATCGCTATTAATTATTTATATGTGTATCAAGCTCTAAAGAACGTCCAGAGTCGGAGTAGAAGATAGCTACTGTCGACTTCACAGCTCTGTTGACAACTCAAACACGGAGATCAGTGTATGGAACTCGACGTCCTCGGTGGTAGGTTCTTTTCAAATCAAAAACCGTTCTTTTTCTTTATACCTGTTACTTTATAATATCTGTTAACTGGGGGTAAGTAGTAACTGTAACCAAGTTGTAAATAGAGGTTGGGCAATCCGTTGATCTGGTTTTACTTTCATCCTCTCCTCAGATCGTCCTGTTTTCAAATTTTTGCGGATTTCAATTTGTTTACTCATTGATATATATAGAGAAAATTATTGTCGTGTAGGTGTTTAATTCCGCTGGTTTTAATTAAAAAAATTTCATAATTTTGTTGTGTTACATACAATTCGATATTGTTTACATTTGGAGTCGATGTTTCTTTTAAAATGAGAAAATCTTGTTGTATTGAAGATGCTAATTTTACTCCAAAAAATTCGTCATGCTCAATGGTTTTAAGAAGTGCTTGTTCACATGGTCATCATTCTCATAAGACTTTAGCTGTCAAAAATTCTGGAAATCAAGAAGTGAACTGTTTGGATAAGTAAATATTCTTTTTTTATTCACTTTTAGAAATGATTTAATATCGTTTGTTTGTAAACAATATTATGAATCCTTTACTCACGGATTATAACTCTTTCACAGAGAAGATTCATGCTCAATGGGATTTTATTTTTTTTGTTATTTCCTTTATTTACTCTCCGTTATAATTATCATATTCGACATTTCGCTTAATTCTTCAATAATTAACAATGAAATGTTTACACTGAATAAAATTGTATGTAACTTTTTTGGAGAATGCCGTAGAATTAAACTTTTGGTTACTGTGGAAAAACATCATTTACTATATTGTTTGAACTGCTTATTGTGTTCACATTTACTTTTTATTTATCATTTTACTTCTTTTTTCATTGAATGACACTAGTATCACTATCACTTCTCTATTCTATCTCTTGTTCCATCTTTTAACATTTTACTTAAAAATATGTAATGATTCTTATAAGTTATCTTTCAATCCATTAAATAAAAATAGTGTATTGTGGTTTGAGGAAGACTATCCTATAAATACCTGCACCAGAATGGTCAATGGCAATAATGCGACAACTGAAAATGGCATGTCATAAAATTATTAATATCTGGGTGATATTTCTAGCCAAGGTGCCATTAGGCTTTTTAACTTGCAATTTTTTGAAAAATATATGTGTATTGATGTGTTCATGGTAGATATGAGTTTTTTCCTTTGAGTTATATCCCTTCTGAGATATTTTTTCTTTAAGTTTTTTGTGTACCATTGCCTGGTTAGCACAGAAGTTTGTCGGGTTTTTTTTTTTTTTGAACCTCTTATATCGATTTAGAAATCTTCCCTATATCAGCCTCAATATTATTACCGCATCTGAGCGTATTAAATATATATATATCTTTAAATTTATTCAGTCAAATATAAGCATCCATAGCAGTAACACTTTGTCAATTGATATTTTAATATTAATTAAGATACCTTGGTCGACTCGATCTATGTTGCTAGGCTGTTTGCTAATTACCTGATTTAAACACTATTGAGTAATTTTACCATGTTTTCCTTTGTAAATTGTGAAGCCTTCAGGCCGAATTGAACATTAGTCACAGATTGTGTTCTAATTTCACGCTTTAAAAAATTCTTGCCATTTGTTTTTATGGAATTCACAGGATTTTTCAATCACACATGAAATTAAAGTATTAAAAGTTTCCGGTTTTACGAGATTAAAAAAAAATTTGTTTATTACAGAATCAAGCAAATTATATTTTATTATTTGATGGATATATCAGAGTTCTCCCTAGGAATTTAAAAGGGCAGGGAGCTTCCTCATAGAAAAAGGCAATTTGATTTTTAATACTGTTAAAATTTATCAAAATGTGTAATGAATAATTTTTTAATTGCCCTTGTATACTATTTTATGTATTTGTAAGTAATTCTCACTCATTATCAAAATAAAAGAAAAATTTGTAGTTTGTAAGAAAAGGCATGCTAAAAGACAATCACTGTGCACAATATTTTTTTAAAAAAAGGTATATATAAAAGAAAAAAATTATTAATTGATGAACATCTTCAAAACTTTTTTCTATAATTTAAACTGAAAATTATGAAAAAAAAGGAATTACAGGTGCATTAAAAAGTGGTATTTATTTAAAACATAATTTAAAAATTTAAAATCACTTACAAATTCATTAATATCAAATTCATTAATCTTCTCATAATCTGTAAAATTAATTAATCTCCGCAAAAAAAAAAAAAAAAAAAAAAAAAAAAAAAAAANAATCAGATGAGAATAATCCTAATAAAATTAAACCTATAGATATAAATAATTTTATCAGTGTGTAATTATTATATTAGTTAAACAGTGAATTAATTTCTTTAAAAATGGAATATGAATAAAAGGGCAATGTTTTTAAGGGATGGCGGCTTATTTTTACCACATAAGTGCATCAAAAGGCTAACTGGGCTGCCATTCGAAAAATGCTTAGGGAGAATACTGGTTCTATTTTATGCTGCAGAATATGTTTGCTAAATTATTATCTATTTTATCCATAATGTAGTTTAATAAGTTGATAAATTTTTTAATTATAGTTGATAAAAAAAAAATTTCTCTTGTCACAACAGTAACCCAGTAGATACTTTTACTAATTTTAAAAAAATTATGTCTACTGCTTTAAAAAACATCAATTTATAACTCAGCCACTCGTTACTTTATAGTTTTCAACTAATAATTTCCGGATTGACATTTCTATAACAGTTTAAATGTTTGTATTGGGGTCGTGTAATCCTTAAAGGGAATACGAGGATACCATCTTCGTAACTGTAAAGTGAAGACAGGCGATAGTTTTACTGTATAGTCATTTTAATCATCGAACAGTTTTTAAAAGTGGCAAAATTTACATTTTATTAAACACAGTACATTTTTTCTCTATATTTATATTAACTTTCTTAAATTGTCTATCTTTTATTTTCTCACCTTTCATTGTTACTATTTAACTCATAGGCAGTTTAGCAAAGTTGGGAGAATGTTTCTCCTTAATGCCCTATTTCCCTATCTAATAACTTAGAAAAACTGAATATGCTATGCGGAGAAAAGTGCAGGTTAAAATACTACTTTTTTATGTGCAGAACCGTCAGTGGGTTAAGATAATTGAGTTATAATCTTCTGACTATCTACACAATAAATAAATGAACTCAAAAGTAAAAAAAATAAATCATATATCTGATAGGTATATTTTATTCCTGTTTTTTAAAGTAAAGGTGTTTGATAAGATGGCTTTTTTTTTTCTCTTTAAAATTCCGTACAATTTTATTGTTATAAAATAATGTTTTTTGTAGTTTTATTATGCATTTTAATAAATAAATGATTTTTTATTTTGAGCTGAGATTACTGTATTTATTTGCTAAATTTTGTAATTTTTCTCCTTTCAGCCAACAATAGTGACTTGTAATAAATACTTTTTCCAATATTGATGTTCAGGTGCTATAAAAAATCAATTTAGTCGAGGTAATTTTTTTTATTAAAATATATTGATTAAAAATTATTTTTATGCCATGCAATTTTTTTTCTTTATTATCGAA
Source organism: Parasteatoda tepidariorum (assembly GCF_043381705.1). NCBI lineage: Eukaryota > Metazoa > Arthropoda > Arachnida > Araneae > Theridiidae > Parasteatoda > Parasteatoda tepidariorum. The sequence goes on along the minus strand of NC_092209.1, from coordinate 16,893,046 downwards.
TTATGAATTTAATTTTATGGAGCTATTGTAAATTAAGTTATGGTTCTTATGTTCTCTCATTTATTCATCATTACATGGTCAATTAATAATTATTGTTTATTTCATAGGCCAATGTTTATTTCAGCATGGTTTCATTCATTGCTTTTTTCATTTGATATTCAAATTGGGCAACTGATGTCATGCTTCTCAGTTGATTTTGAGCTTAATGGCATAAGCTTGAATCAGCTAGAATATTCAATATAAAGAATAAAATGATATTATTCATTGGAAAAGTATAATGGAAGCAATTAAATGCAATTAAAACTATAGATAACATGATTCAGGTGGTCTTTTTTTTCTTTCAAATGAAGATGAATGCTGAAAACTTGAAATTTCTTATTGTTTGTCTTAATCAGGTTCAAATGGCAGTCTTTTAAGATTTACAATTTCTTTTATTCTTTATTACCAGTTTGTATCATGTGTTGGCCTCATTGATGGACATTCTACTGCCTAGATGCCATAAAGTGTTTAATACTATAGCCTTGAATCTAAAAGTTCATAAAAAATAATTTAATATTTTATAGGAATAAAATGAAACAAAGTAAATTTAAAAGGAATAGCAATTAAAACAAAATTACAAAATCGTTATTTTTTTCTTCTTTTTTCTTTTTTGTAACTGTTGGACTGAGCTTCTTCAATTGAAATTTCGACCACTCTTTAACTAGCCAAAGCACGTAAATCTGTTATGGAGTACTCTGATTGATAACATTATGAGTTTAAACTATTTCCTGACTGTTGCGAGTAGAAAATGTCATCAAACAGAATTTTGATCTCTTTTGGAAGTAAACAAACTGACATAAAACTAATAAAATAAAATTTTAATGAACAGTTTTATTGCAGCTGACAAAAAACCAAATATAATTTTATTTTTGTCAGTTTTGAAGCAAACTTTTGTTGAAAATTTCTTCACTCTCTTCCCATCTTTCGAAACTTATGTGCCCCATGTTTTTCAGATCAGCCAAATTAAAATCTTTTTTAGTCTACTTGAAGAAAAGTGTAGTTTTTTTTTTAAAATTTATTTTATGGAGTATGGTACCTAAAAAAAGAAATTTTTAAATAATTAGGCTGAACCTAACTTTATTAAATAAAAACTTTCTCTCAATAGATATTTAAGCTAATTTAATGAAGGTTGTAGATAGTTTATTTAAGTAATAAAAGTGTAATGATAATTTTTAAATTATTGAGGAAGTAGTTATAAAAATTTTTGTTTTATCATTCGAGTTTTTGCCATCATTATCAAAGAATAATGATTATTGAAANTTTATTAAATAAAAGCTTTCTCTCAATAGATATTTAATCTAATTTAATGAAGGTTGTAGATAGTTTATTTAAGTAATAAAAGTGTAATGATAATTTTTAAATTATTGAAGAAGTAGTTATAAAAATTTTTGTTTTATCATTCGAGTTTTTGCCATCATTATCAAAGAATAATGATTATTGAAAAATGGTTTTATAAAATTGTTTTGAGACAATGAGTAATATTATTGTTTAGTGAAAGTTTTAAATATCTGTGATAAGTTTTCAAAGTCTTGCTGTCAAGAGAAGTGAAAGATGCAAAAATAACTGTAAGAGGTTAAATTTTCTACCTATTTAAATTTGTAATCAAAATTATTCACTCCTTTTCTCACAATTTCTATTAAACTAATCCCCAAATGTAACAGTTAAACATCTTCCAATGTTTTTAAAGATTTAAAATGCATGGAAAAAAAGTTAATACTACTTGTCCTGCTCCAGGAATTGGAGTTGTCTGATTTCCTAATTGTTTATTTTTCCTATGAGTCCCTATATTTAAAAAAAAAAAAAAGCAATATTTTGCCTTATTTCTTTTTCTTAATATAAAGTTTCAATATCAGAATTTTTGGTACTTCCATGAAATGCTGCATAGCAAAAATTTACAAGTTTCCTAAATCGAGAAGTAAAAAAAAAAAAAGAAACAGAAGAAAAAAATTCTACAACAATGTTGTTTTTATTGAGATAAAACTCGTTCTCATAAATAAGGAACGGATTCGATTCTTAAGAGTGGATTTTTAAATAGGTGTCTTCATTAAAAAAAACTTACTTTTCTTGTTAGGCTCTGGTTGGTTTCAATGAATGATTAATTTAATTTACCCACTAATATATTGAAAATTGCTTATTTTAATTAGAGTAATAATGATTTTTTTTAATCTACTTATTTAATGTGCCAATAGCTTATCTTGCTTGTGTTCAATATTTAAGATATTGAATTGATTACTTTTTTCCATTAAAAGCATGCTATAAGTGATATAAAGACAGAAATTTTCTTTCAAACTTTGTTAAAATATAATAAATTAAAAATATTTTTTTATTATTTTTTATTATTAAGTTAAATAGGGCTAATTAACGTAATTTCGAAAATTGTCTATTCATATTTGTTAAGCTTGGGTAAGTTGATTCTCTGCCAGTCACTTAAAAGTTTGTCCTGTGTTTAAAAAAAAAAAATCCTGTAATTTTTATCGCCTTCGCTTCTGAGACTGCCTGCTATCTAAGATCTTTATGACAGTCAACGTTCTTGCAACTTTATTTAAGTTACAGGTGGAGAAGTTTGGTCTTTCCACCTGTCGGGAAATTTATTGATTCCAATAAATGTACGTATTTGTGTAAGATTACTCGGCAAAGCCGAATTTAAAAAGAAAAAATAAATTATAATAATCATTCGGCAAATTGGCACTACTTGGTAAAAAAAAATACTCGTGGTAAAAAAAAAAAATAAATAAATAAAGCGTAAATTTCAATTTCTAACTTAATTGTTACTTTTAGGACTTCCCTTGGATTCTATGTCTCAAATACTGTTGATAATGAATTTTTAAATTATCGCAGTTACCACAGCTGTTTAAGTTTTATTAAAAAAAAAAAAAATAAAGATTTAGTTCAAGATAAAATTTATGTGAAGCTTTCTATTTTATTTTTCCATTGGTTATAAATTTTGAATCCTACTTTTCGATGGTCGAGATAAAAGGTAATAATGTTTTTTTTCCTTCTTTTTTTTAAATAGATTTTTACTTATAAACTAATGATTAATATTTAGCGACATGCCTTTATCTGTCGAATTAATGTTTTTGTTCTTAGTATAGTCTTAATTCCTAAAAAAGTAAATTGTAACAAGTAAATTTTTTTTGTGTGCTTAGTATATTTATTGGATTTGCTGGTGCCCTTGGTATAGAACTTTTTGGGGTAGTCTACTTATTTTTTCTTTATCTTAAAAAAAGTTGTCGTCACCATCGCTATTTTAGAACACGCTTCTTACTCTTGTAACGCTTTAACTATTAGATTGAAATAATAATAATTGAGTTTCACGCATTTTTAGAGAATGTTCCGTTCAAGGGATATTCTGATATAAAAATACCATCGATTGCGGACATCGGTTAAGCTTAATGTCAAATTTCATTAATTTTCTGAGCTGCGTAATTTAATTTAGTGGAAATAATTAGAAAAGTTGTGTTTTTTTCTTTTTTTTATTCGCGATCTGAAGTAGTTTTTTTTAAATGGTTTTTTGACGTAAAAGAAGGTATGAAGGTTAATTGTTGTAAATTTTTTTTCAGCCATCTACTACCTAGCTATGTCCAAAGGAGAGAAAAATATCTTTGCTTTAACGCTCGAATTACTGTTTTTATTTTATTTTATAACCGTTGTTGTACAGTCAACCCAATTTTTTTGGGTTTACGACTACTAATGTTCAGCGCTGTAACCTTGTAATTTTGAACTCAATGCAGAAGACAAGGAACTCCTGGATTTGTTGGGGGAAATTTGCCTTCGTGGAGGACTTTATTGATGGAACTAACCAGGGCCGAGGCGGCCCTGAACTAACCCGCGTTTGCGTTACATAGAGAGGAAAACCTCCCATGCAGTCCATGCACCACTAAGGATATTTTACATCAGCATTGTGGTCGGTGAAAGCCGAATGCAGAAATCGTATCGACCAGCCATCGCTGGGATTCGAACCCGGTTCACCTCATTGGAAGGCGAAGGCTCTATCCCCTGAGCCATTTGAATTACCGTTTCTAAATTATCTGGAGAAAAAAAAACTGCATAAGTTTTTTGAATTATAACTTATACGAGAGCTTTTATCGAAATTCCTATCCGTTATACGTGTTTTTGTAGAGAAATTTATCTAGCAATTTTTATTATTTTATAAACTCGCGCTAGAGTTGATGTCAAAAGTAACAAAGAAAAATGAATCTGAATAAGCGAAAGGTTATATATTGCCATTTATAAACTTAACATTTTTATCGAAACTTTTAAAAATATAAAGAGAGATAAAAACTGTTTCCAGTGCGAATTGCTATGATATAATGTTATGGTTATATATTGGTAACAAGTAAAATTATATTCGCATATTCTGTATTTTTTTCTATATTTTTTTATTAATTTTTTTTCTAGTTCATTAGATTATTTTTCAAATCCATATGTTCTTTTATTTCATTACGGTTAACATATTAATGAAAATTTCCTTCATAAAATTATGCTATTTGTGCATTTTCTTAACAAAATTATCTTTCTTATTTACTTTTAAGAAGATTAGAAGGGGGGGGGGTATGTCTATCAAGCTAATTCTGGGAAGAAATGTACGAATTTGCACACGGACAAGAATTGTTTTTCTACAACGCAGTCTTGAGTGTTAACTCTGGGGGGTTGGGGGTATCGCTAACCCCCCGGATTTTCCATGTTATTAATTTACAAAAAATGGAAATAAACTATTTTTTCAACTTGATCTTCAGTGATTGAGAAGCAACCACGAGGTTTGGTGAGCGAAGCGAGCAGGTAGCAAAGCCTACTAGATATGAAAAATTTTTTTTTTTTTTTTAAGTAAGATAAATTTTGAAATGAATAGTGATTGTGATTTAAATATCTGATCATAAATATAGTTCATATGAATAAAATAATTATGTTGATGCCAACGAGTAATTCTAATTTCCAAAGAAATTTTTATAAATAAAGTTACTATAGAAATTACCAAGTCAGAGGCTGAACTAGATCAGTGTTCCACTATCATTCAATTTCATAGCTGCCAACTCTTCCGGTTTTTCCGGATGATTTTATTTTCATATTTAAAGTGCTAGCGAAATTCATGTTATTTCACTAAACTTTTTGAATTATAATAACAATTTTAAATCAGTTTGACCACCACTACATATAAATAATTACAACAAATATATAAACGCATATTATTCTTTACAATAGCGAATTTCAACCTGATTAAAATATAAATATATTTTTGAGGAAGATATTTTTTCGGTAATTGTTTTACTACCACTTGGAAAATTCATTCTCGAAATGAGTGAATGTTGGCAGGTATGCAATTTCCGCTAGCGCCAATCCTATTTAGCAATTTATATTCCTATCCAAATAAAAACGCATCCCCATTGGTAACATCTGTAACTAATTGATCTTTAATGATTATTTCTGATGGCAAAATATTAAAATGCATTTGTTTTTCAAATGTTTAACAAATTAAAAAAAAAAAAATTCTTTTTTTATAGTCTTACATCTAATTCATTTTAAACGGATATTTGCATTCTAAATAGTTCATTGAAATAGAAAACCGCTTGAGAAAGTGTTACATTTGACTAATATTTTGTAGGTTAAAATTATTTTCTCTGTTTGAGGATTGCCGAATTATTTGTTACAGACCTTTCGAGGTCGTGGCTACTGATTATTCACTGCTTAAAGAGCAAGGAACTGCAGGTGCAAGTTAGCACGTTTTGATCCTAGGATCATATAGGGTCGCCATCTCGGCTTCTGCTTACACGCCTTCTCTTGAGTTCCTGCATTATTTATCAAATACTATATAACGATATTGTTAAATTTTTCCCATTAATGATTTTACTTAACTCTCGCAATAATAAAAAAATGTTTATAAAAAAGAGCACTTTTCTTATTATGAGCTAAGCTGGCTTGACATTTATTAAAACCTTTGACTTGATTTATTAATTTACAAATTTGTTTTTGTTGAAACTAATATTTGAAGGCTACGGGGAAATCTAGTGATAAAACCAAAATTTTTAGAAGTGTAAAATTTTTTACTTTAAAATGTTCATTAGCATTGTTTCCGTGTGGATACTTTTTAGATTTCTTGAATTTCCGCTATTTTACAGCTGCTCTCTTGCCTGCTCCGCTCACCAACCCCAGTGGTTGCCTCATATTCATCTTTTCCTCATATTCATTCCCTCTGAAATGTCGATATTTTTTTTAAAAAAAAAGATGTTGTTTATTTGTTAATAATAACAAAATAAACGTTTTCTTGGTTTTAAAAAACAGAAAGAAAATATATTTAACCTTAGAAATCCCAAATGTCTGACCCAAAAAGAAATAATATTTTTTTCATTAACAATATATTACGATAACCTTATATTGTATAACAGTTAAAATTGGAAAAGGTCTTGAGTCTTAATATTTTAAAACATTTCGATATAAATTTTTATCTTGCAACGTCTTATCTCTATCATTTTTTTTTTTTTAAATTTTATTTATTTTTAAATACATAGTTTCACTTTCCTGTCAGACATAGGCTCAAAAAATGTGATTAATTAAGTTTTCGATAAGTTTTTATTGAAACAATTGTCATAATTTGCTCATGACTTGAGACTATTTTTCTTCTGCTGGTATCTGTTGTAATTTATTTCCTGACAAAATGAAATGTAACACCTTGAATGTCTTACTGTGGGTGGATGGCGTAGGGTGAAAAATTGGTCGATTGTCCATGAAGATATATATTTTTTAAGACAATACGTTACCGCGATATATCAGATACAGAACCGGTTGTGAATGAATTGCTGTTTCAATAGGTATTCTATTTGTGGCGATGAGCAGAGCTCTTTCAGATAGTGTTGGAGGGCTCTTTTTCATATTTCCGAAAATAATTTAAATCCTCATTGTTAGTTTACTGGTTAAGATTAAGTTTACTAGTTACGAAAACGTCTTATCGCAAAGTTTATATATAGTATATCGCAATATCTTTTGACAAAAAGAAAAAATTGAGATGTTGAAAAATGAAGTATTGTAAATTTAAATAATAATTGGATTTACTCGATTCCTTTTTACTGCGGAATTTTTAAATGAAATTAATTAAAATAAAAGTGACCTCTAACAACGGCTTAGAAGAAACGTACCTAGATACTTTTCCTATTTTACTCTTAGACTGGTTTGCGTTTTAAGTATCACAATGCTATTGTTAAAAATGGTGAATGAAGTTAATAATAGCATTCTGGCGCGATTTGTCTGGCTAGATTACGATTTGTCAGACTAGAAAATGATATAAATGAATACGGCCGATACGATGTTAAACTCATTTTCTACATATGTTTCTAAGATAATGGTGAATTGAAGTTAATAATAGCATTCATTTGCGGATTCTTGCATTTATTTAACGATTTGTCTGACTAGAAACTGATATAAATGAATATAATCGGTACGATGTTGGACTCATTTGCAATTTTATTTATTATTGATTTCTACTTTAGATTTTTTACTCGTTTTTTTTTCTTCTTTTTCTTTGTCATTAGGGGGTATTTATAAGGTCCGATTAATGAATAATGAGCGTCATTGGTGTCCAATTTTTGAGGGGGACGAAATTAAAATAAACAGTCATAAAATTCTCTAAATTTCATCAATATGGAAAAAAATTAATCTTACATCTGCGAAAAGATTATTATTTTTTATTTATTTATATGTTTCTTGTTTTTAACTTTGTTGAACTTAATAAGAATCCCCGCTAACGACGCCCATGAAATCTTGGAATATTAAAAAATTAGTTTTAAGTTCTTTGTGCCCTGCTCTTGGCAGAAGATTTCGATCTTAATTATTAATCGATCGATCTTTATTATTATTTTATTTTACTGATGTATTCTTAAGCGCATATTTTATCAAAATATCGATAATAAAAAATAAATTTTCATGTCCCTTTCTTTTTAAATTGTATTAATTCAAAGCGAAGCTTTTTACTTCGTATTAAATCCCCCCCCCCTCAAATATTGCAGCTCTTCCAACTACTGCGCTTTCTACAAAATATTTTATAGAGTGGTAAACATTTAAAAGACAAAATTTTCGTTATTTTGGGTAATTTTGCTAAGATTTTAAAAGCTTCATCACGAAATAGCAGGAACAAAGTGGCGTTGTATATGAATTTTTAAATCATTAATATGCAGTGGTGTGAAAATTAAGTTCAAATTAATAAAAAATACATTAATATATAAACATAGGTACCACTATATTCATTCTATAGAATAAATTTTTACAAAGATTGTAGAAAGCTGTCAGCCTTGCTTCTGTATGAAAAGAAATTTTTTTTTTTTTTTGAAAATTTTAATCTTTTGAAAATTGTTATTTACAACCATAAGAATTGTATTTTGTTTTATTAAACAAAGCTTAGACCAATTATCTGCCTTTCGCTCGATCCGTTTTAATTTTCAAGATTGATTTGAGTGTAACTTCGTAAATACGTTATCACTTAACGGCAGGCGTCTGTCTTACGTTTTAAAACACTCTAATTATCACATTGTCGAAGACCGTTAAGTGTTTTCTTCTTAATGACGTTTTATATTGTGTCGGAAGTTGGCGAACATCACTTTTTTATTTTGGAAATCTGCCAAAGGCACTGCTGGTGAGTAAGGAGGTAAAGAAATTTTATTTTCTTTAAAGTTTTCACTTGACTTGGAACTTAATGTTATTTAAATCTGAGTAAACGGATCGCCGATTTCTATTGAACTAAGTCAGTGAAAGTGGTCTTTCTTGTTAAAGATTTATTATTATTTTTATTTTTCGAAATTTATATATTTTACGTATTTTTTTTCCTTATGTATTTATCAGCTCTTGAGGAGTCACAAAGGAGTTTGAGGATTTAAAGTAATTTTAGTTTAGCGCCATTTACAAGGGAGCCGGAAGTTTAAACTTTTGAAAAGAGGGAAAATAATTCGATTTATGGAATTTGAAATTTATCAAATCAGACTTTTGCTGAATAATACTTTTTTAAAAAACTTGAAATTAGAATTTAACTTCGACTTTTTATCTCGTTAAACGGAGTTATATATCGCGTCTGCATAGATTAATAAAAAAAAAAGTTATGAGTCGTTTTAAAAATATTTAAATAGGATTGCTCGGAAATATTTTTTTTTTATACAATCATTAAAGAAATTATAATTTTATAAGGAACCGTATTTGGTAACTTATGAAAAAAGTCCGATAGGAATATCTTGAAAATTTAAAAAGTTTCTAACAATTTTCTAAATGCGTTTTGTACATTTTGTAAGAAAGCTTTAAATGATAAGTTCTTTTCTACAAATTTCTTTTTGTATCATAACACAAAATTTAATAACAAATGATAATACCTTAAAATAATCGTCTGTACACCGAAATGTGATTTATAAAGAAAAAAAAATGTGAAAAAAGCACACTTTTATGTGGGATGATCCCCCACAATGCCGCGGTGATTTTTAATAAATCTTATTTAATAGTACAAAATAGAATTTATGGAAAACCCATAGTCATTCAGCGGTTTCTTTGAAAAGTATAAAAAAGTGGAACATTGCTGAAAACTTTTTTAAGACATTCAAATCGGGAACTTTTTTCATTCGTTTTTAAATATGATTCTCTACGAAATTCTGTGTAAAAAATTTTTTTTTGAACTGCGCATTATGAAGGAACTGCTTCTTTAAATGCTCTTATCTTGCACAATATTTAACGATTTTTTTTAAAGTTTAATAATTTTGCTATTTATATATATATATAACATATATCACTCTTAAATAATTGAAAGCTTTAAAACGACTATGATGTATATGAAAACGAGTATATAAGTAAGAAAAATTACATTAACACCTTGAAAGTTATAAAATAATCCTCTAGGTATTTTTTCAGAACTTTTAAAAAATGTCAAAAACTATAAATGTTTCTTCCATTGTAAGGTAATGCACATCCAGATTGATTTTCTCTTTTATGTATAGAGTAAACATAGACTTAATTAAGGTACTACGTTGATCGCTGTATAATTTTTGAAAAAAAATTTTATTGAATAGAAGAGCTTGGTTTTACTAATTTGCTCTATCAAATGATTAATTCCTTATGTTTGGTTTTTAATACTGCTACTGAAACTTAGGGCTTTTATATCTATTTTTAAGTGAATGATATATCTGACAACATCGACCACTTTTCACTTGCAAAATTTAATAGGTGGCGTGGAAAACCAAAAAGGGTCTTCCGATTGATGACTGCGATTGTGAAGTTGAACTTAATTAAATACTCTATTGAGTTTTTTCTAATTGTTGAATACTTTGCTGAAGCAAAATATTTCATGAAGAACAAAATAGTATAATTTTTAGATATGAGAAATTTAAATTTTTCAATCATAACAATTTAAATATTCATTGGATTTAAGAAAAAAAATTGTTTTTTTGGAAACAGTAAATTTTTTACCGTAGATAATATACACTTACCTTACATAAATAAAGATTTAAGTATGAGATTTTTTTTTCTTTTGAAATTAATCATCGTTTCTTGGAAACAGTAAATTTTTTACCGTAGAAAAATATACACTTACTTTACATAAAGATTTAAGCATGGAGATTTTTTTTTCTTTTGAAATCACGGTATCTTTTTTTCCCTGCTATTATCAATAGCCTCTTTTAGGTCCTGCAGTGGACTGATTGTAAAGACACTGTTTCCAGTAGAACACCGAAGTAAAGCTTCACTGGCTGCAGTCAGTAAGCGGGTGGGTGACCACTTTGATCAGCCTATGTAAGGATCGAGGGTGTGCGGCATCAGTCCTCGTTAAACTATTCTACCATAAAGTGCTAAGCTTTTCGCGCAGGTCGTCGGTCTACCAAAGCGGAGGAGTCATCTCCTCTGTAGAGGATCGAAATTGTGATGGCATGTCTTCGGATCATCCTAAGGGATGCTTCCCAGACCGTCGCCAATAGCCCATTGTGAGCTCTAGTGTCACTTAAATAAAATTCCTACCTACCCTTCTTTCAGGGGCATGTAACATCATCTCAAGTCGAGTTTTCTTCTCACTGAGTTTAGCTTCTCACTGAGACAAATCACTTTCTGAATAATACATATTTTTACAATGTATTGCTCTTGAATTATTTTTCAGTATAAAATTAATTAATAATATTTTTTTTTTTGCTTTCAAAGGATGATGCTTTGGTGAGTAAAACTGCTTAAATATTGATGATAGTTTAGAAAATGAAATAGTCTATTTTGTTATAAATAATATTTTAATTAGAAACTAAAGCATAAGTTATAAAAAAATATTTTTCTGTTGCAGAAAATTTCTGGGGCAGTCAACTGCTGAGAAAGCATCCAACTTAGAATCTTGTGAAAATTATTTTCATTCGTCCCTGAAACAGTTTGCTTACAAGTCTGCTAAAACCTATTCTATTTTGAAAGAGAGCATTTACAATCATTTAGATGTAAGTTAAATATCATTTTCCCCCCTCTTAGTGGATTATTATAATTTAATCAAAACTTTTAAAGTTTTGAAAGTATTTATTTTTACCCAAAGAATCCATTTTTCTTGTATAGTACTTTTTTATTGTCCTTTTTGTGTACAGCTTTATGCTGACCAGTCTGTATGGTAGTCAGAAAGATCTCAGGTTTGAATCCCGCTTCAGGCATGGATGTGATTTCTCTCCCTCTGTCCTGTCTTTCTTATGTTGTTTGGTGACACTGTTCCACCTATATGGTGTCCATGAAAAAGAGTTCAACAATATCGCCTAAGTACCACAATGGTTACCAATATAATTGCCAAATGTGGTGGTCATTGAGGAAAAAAAAGGAAAGCTTATAATTTTATTGAGGATCTTCCTGCTTTGATGTTTTTCAGTACCTTTGACGCCTATTTTAAGAATTGTTACTTTCAATACAAATGACTGCCATTTAAAGCATATTTTAGCACTTGCTGTAGCCTATTTAATGAATGCAAATTTCTGACACAAACAATACAGTTAAAATCTTGTAGATATCTACTACCATTTGGGCCATATCTCTGGGAAATGGGAAACCATACAGAATACAGTTTCTGATATACTGCTTCTGGCCTGCACCATTTACAGTATTTGGGAACAAAATATTTTTAATTGTAGATTGATTATAGTTAATAACTTTGTTTACCATGGAAACTTTTGCTATTTACGTAACGGAAAAGCAGGATAGATGTTTTTTTTTCTTTCGAAAGTTGTTAACTGATATGAATTTATTTGTTTTTTGTATTGTATTTGTTCCCTTGTCATTTGAGTTTGATTCGAAAGTGCAAGTTTATGGATTTGAATATCAAGAATAAATATGATTCATAAATTGGTTGTGTGACTCTAAAAGTGTTTCTTTTTTATTTACCAATATTCCATTCTGTCATCCCATTCTGTAGTTAACAATGTTGTGTAATCTGTAATTTTAAACTTCTTCATAAGACAGTTGGATATATGACATCTGCCTTCTGAGGTACAATAAATGGGGGGATAAAAAAACACTTTCTGAGTAAAGTTTTAAGGTTTAAACCTAATAATTAAGTTTTCATGTATTAAAAAGCAATTTTAGTAGTTTGATATTAATAAATAATGATACAAATTAATAAGGGTCAAAGAAAAAGTTAAAAAATCTAACATTAGAAATTTTTTTTCTTTAATTTTCTTTTTTTTTTTTTCATACTATAAGATTTTTGTCCCTCAAATCTGGTAAATAGCTGGATTATTATAACTTTTATCTTTTCACTACTAAATATATTTAAATATATTTTACAGTATGAAAATTTATCTTTTACTGTAAGGAAATTAAATATTTCATTTTGTAATTTAAAATTACATACTACTGAAAACAGTTTTTTTACTTTTAAAAAGCATCCTTAAATATTAAAGGAAGATAATTTAGTATTTATTTGTTTAGCTTATCAACAATGTTTGGCCTACTCTCATTTTTAACTATGTTTTTTATTTTTAAACAGTATTCAAGCATATTAAAGAATAAATCTACAAATGAAAAGGAAACGTCATTTGAATCATTTAATGATTTACATAACCTGTCAAAATCAAGTGATTTGTCTTTGATTAACAATTCAATTAATCAAGTCGAATGCTGTCATACAAATAATAATTACCTGTAAGTACTTGAAATTTAGTTATTTTATGAGGTTTTATTTTAAAACTATCGATTAAAATTGTAATTAACTGTCAATTGCATTTTACAGCTCTTCAAATTACTCTTCTGATATGTCAAAATCAAGAGATTTTTCAAGAAGCAGTTTAGCTGCTGTAAATGCCCTCTCCGATTCAGAAAATGAAGAGAGCGTATCGAAAGGTTTGTTTTAATATTTTTTTATTGTTAACATATTTATTGTGCAGATAAATATCTGTTTTAAATATAACAATTTGTCAAAAAATGTAGGGAATTATAAAAATTTGTCGCAATTACTCAGTGGTTAAGGCACTTAGCTGTCACTGTGGGGTTTGATCCCCACTGGTGACTTGAAGCTCACCCAACTTCATGTCAATGGGTAGCAGCTTGTCTGGGAAGTAAAGGCGGCCTGTGCACAGTGCTGACCACATTGCTACAATCGTCGTGCAGACCCTTAACCTCCATGACCCACTGACCTACAATGGGCAGTTGCAGGAATGCTTTTTATTAAATAACTTTGTCAGCATATGACTGTGTAGAACATGCTATTCCCAAAATAAACTTTTTGAAAGCCAAAATAAGGTGTGTGCTCAATCATGAAATGGAAAATTCAGCTTTTAAGGATATCATAATAGTACTTTAAAATATTTAATTTTTTAATACATATTTTTTCTCATCAAAATGGGATCCTATTAGTAGAAAACCTAGGAAATAAGATGTCCCATACATATTATGGTGTTTTCTTCCCTATTTCCGTTGTCACCAGAACATGTTCAACTGAAATAAATCTGTTTCAATGAGGAGAAGAAAATAGTATTAATATTTGAACATTTCTGAATTCTGTTACAGTTTAACACTGCTCATAAGCACATAACTTAGAGCACCCTTAAACAAAATTTTATTAGATTCCTTCAAGCAGTGTGATTGCTCGGGGCTCACATATTGGCAGAACTGCTGGAAGATAGACCTGTATATTTTAAAGGAGATTTTGTAGAAGTTTGCTTTTTCCAAAATGCTCTAGTGATCTTTTTCCTTTCTTAAATTTCCCCCCTATCAGATTCAGTTTATAGCACTATTTTGTCTGCATATTGAGAAGAATGCAATATGTTACGTATTTTGAGTGCAATTGTGGCTTTATCTGATGTTTGGTATAAGCCAATGCGGCTTAAAAGCCAATCCTGACTTATTTACCATTGAACTCTACTTTCAACTCATTTTAAATGGAAATAATTTGCCATTTGATGATATTTTGTATTGACAGAAAGTGTATGAATTTGGATTTTCATTTCTTTAACAATTTGTGTCGATATAATTTTTTTTTTAATTATTAGAAAAGGATTTCACAACATTTTCAGTGCAAAATATCTAACAAATATTGTTGAGTTATAAGAATATGAAATAGAGGAAACTTAATATTTTATTTATATTCTGTGTATATTCATAATAAAATTATTTATGTGTAATAATTTAAATAATACTTACATAATCATTATGACTAAGACAAGAAAGAAGTAGAAATGTAAATACATTTCACTAGTGGGTTTATAAGACTTTGATAATCTAATAGGGGAAGAAAAATTCAAAGATTGATATTGTGAAGGGGTTCCCAATATAGCTACATTTTACTCATTTGTCACAAAACTGTAATGAATGATAATTGTTTTCCTAAATGAATGTTAACTTTATTTTTGTATTACGAATTGAAAGATATGATTGAAGTAATAAGTGAAATTTAGTATTTACGCGTACTTAACTAAAAATTACAGTTGAATTGGACAGCAAAAAAAAATTTTTTTAATCTATTTATTTAGTTTTGTATACGAGGTTTGCTTGAGCAAAACATATTTTATACTTTTGATGGAATTCTTTTTTTTTTATTTCAACAAATAAAAAATAAATTTTCCTCAAGTGATTATGCTACATAAAAATGTTTTTATTGATAAATGTTTTTTTTTCTTCTTCTGTATTAAAGAGTTTTAATTCTTATTAGGTACTACGAAGAAAAGAATGTCTAGAAAATCTTTCTCGTCCAAGTCACAGTTTTCTACTGGTAAAACAGAATCTCTTACCTCCAATAATCATTCAAATCATAATTCTCTGTCTATTTCGGTGTCTGTAAATAATGCAGGACATGCTACGTGTGAAACAACCCTGCAAAAATCCTATGCAACTGACTCTAATTCTAACTACCAAACACCTACCAGCAGTATTTTGTACAGGTCCAGTATCAACCATTTTCAAGGTATTATCTTTTGTCCGAATCAGTTGCCTTTTCTCTCTTTGATTGTTAATGTTTTTTGTTTATTTTTGAATAATGAATAGAGATCTATTTAAAGAATTCTACTGTGTTTTTCTAAATGAAAATAAATCATTTAAGTGATTTTATTAATTAACTTATATTTTTATTTTTCTATTATTTTATAATACATTGTTAGAACTATGTCTAAAATTGTAATATAATAACTATGTGAAAATTAATGTGTGTAGTGTTGATAACATAAGTCTGTTTCTAAGAACATTTGCTGATAGCATGTTCCAAAACTTAATTTTCATCCCATTTGCTTGAAAATTAATTACTATGCTTGTACGCAGAAATGTTTGAAACAATAAATATTTGTAAGAATGTCACTACATGTTGTGTTCGGAGACAAAAGAACTCAAGAAGGAAGTTCTTTTTATGAAAAAATACAAAGTGTATTATCAACACTGACGTTCTTATTGTTAGTTAGGATGCAACGAATAGTGATTTGACGGAATACCGAATTTTCGGCCATATATATCGATGGAATTCCGAATAAGCAGCTGCTAAATAGTAGCTTCTTTTCTTTTTTAAAGAACAAAAAAATCATTAATAAATATTATTTTTTATATATAAATTAATTTAGTTATTATTGATAATAATCAAACTTATTATTGGTATGAGGTCAAGGAAAAAAACTTTTAATAAAAATGTTTAAGAGAATAAAGGTGATCAGATATTAGAATAATTAGAAATGTTTAAAATAAATAAAATAAAAATTACAAATAGCTGTTTAAAAAAAACTGAAGTCGAAAAAAAAAAAACTAGAAATAAAATAAAATAAAAAATCGTTTTAATTCTTTAAACAAAATTTTACGACAAAAAATACTATTTTCCGGGAAAAAAATTATCCATAAAATGTTAAAAGAGATTATGTCTGTCAGAAACATTTTTAAAATTAATGTGCTATCATCAAAACATTCATAAAAAGATTATATAAAAACGCAAAATAAACAGAAAAAATAAAAATCTATCTTAATTTTTGTGAGAAAATTTTAAAGCTAAACATTTCAGTTTTCCAATTACCATATTTTCAAGAAAAAGAGAAGTGTAAAGTGTAATACAAATGCTTTTAATGAACACGTCATGACAAAAATGTCCCTAAAAACAAAAGTTTTTAAAAAAGAAAAAGCTAGATAGAAACCAACACAAAAAGCATTCTAAATTTTAAATGAAAGATTTAAAGTTAAAAACCTCATTTTAACTTTTTGCATAGCTGTATTTTTAAAAGAAAGGGAAATTAAAATAAGAGTTTTCATTACAAACTCTTTAAAAAATGTTGTCATAATAAAAATGCTTATAAAAAGAAAAGTTGATAAAAAAAGCAAATGAGAAACAAACAAAAGAATGTTCTCAGTTCTGAAATATAATTTTAACATTTGCAATCACAGTTTTCTAACTTACCGGTAATCCATCGTACCATATTAGAAAAAAGTGGCAATAAAAGAATGAAGTCTATTAAAAATGCTCCATTAAAATGCTGCGCTATAATTAATACATAAAAGTAAGCAAAGATAAAACAAGAAAAGTTCTCAATTTTTAAAGTATAAAGTGTTGGGAAAAAAAAGCTGGCTTGCTGAATGTAATTAAAAAACAATCAGCATTACAAAACTCGTGGTTCAGTATAAAGTAATCAAGTTTCAATTCTTCAAATTTCAATTTCTTTCAGTACATAGATTTACATGTTTTAGAACTTAACAAATATGAGTAAAAACAATTTCTAATAATGTATAGTGAACAACATGATATTAGATTATTCTTTATATAAATTTATTCAAATTTCCACAAAAAAAAACTGTCAGAAAATTCTTTTCCAAATAATACTTTGCCGCCAGTGGACGAATAATCTTTAGGCATGAATCATCCATTTTCAGCAAACTCTAGTCACTCAGAATTGACCACTCCCTATTTTAACTCCTGCCTTATATGGTCTTCTCTCAGCTTGAATTGTGATGGTGGAGGAGAATTTCTCTTTAAAGTGCCTCAAATCCATCCTACTATTATTGTACTTAAAAATGCTGTCTAACTGATGTTTTTTTCTTCTTCATGATATTAATGAACTATTTTAACATTACATAGATTAAGAATGATCCTGAACTGCATCATTGAAATGACATATAAATAAGAAACATATAAACGGTGCTGTACTGTATTATAAAAGACTAGCTGAATACTCATTAGGGTAAAAAATAAGCATGAGTAAATCAGTAACTGACTACAATTACTATATTGTTTACATAACTGTAAGACAGATACCAACACAAATAACAAAACTATAATAATTCCAATATTTATTTATTTATTATTATTTGTTGCCTTTCTTCGTGACTTTACATTATTAGATTAAGCAAAACACATATTTAAAAGTTTATCCCATCAAAACAAAGATTAATTGTATTCAGTATCATCTGACATAAAGTTATAGCAAGAGGCAACTTGTTATTTTTAAACTTAACAGCAGTCAAGCTACTTTCTCATTTAATTATATCTTTGAGGTGCCATAAAAATCTATCATGAAAAATGCACAGTATTGGCGCAGCTGTAATCAGCATGCACAGGGTATTTTTAAAAAGTGCTTATTTTTTATTTACATTTTTTAAAAGCCCCTTAAAGGTGATTTTTTTTTTTTTTTTATTCGGGGTTTGTAAAAAGTGCTTAATTTTAAAAAGAAATTTTTTCATTATCGTATTGATTGTTGTTCTAAAGTTATATCATGATTGTGTAAATGATGGAGGGAAAATGATTATTATTACTGCACAGATTCTAGTTATGATTTTTTTTTAAAAGGCGATTTAAAATATTTTTTGAGTACTTTGCTTAAAAGGGGTGGTTATTATTATTATTATTTTTTTTTTTTTGAAAAATCTGGCTGCACACCCTGCAGCATAAAATTTACTCATAAAATACTTTGTACCTGTATCAGAGTATATTTGGTTATTATTAAAACTGCATCAATTATCATTATGCCAGTTGTGTCATTTCTATTATCAAAATTAAGTATCATTGGTGTCAATAATAGTTTGGCAACTTTTTATGGTGTCCCATAACGAATAGGTAATTTTCTCCATTAATTTTCTCTTAAGTTCATAGCTTATTTTTATTTCTATTAGTAAGGATTTCCAAAATTAATTAAGCATCATTGATATGATTGTCAATAATAGTTTACGAATTTTTTACATTGTCATAAACGACTTAATAATATTTCTCTATTAATTTTGCCTTTCAGTTTATAGCTTATTAACTATGTACTAAAAGGCAAATGCATTTTATGTAATTTTATTGTAATTGAACTTCATTTAGTAACTGTTACCAAAATTAATTGGCATCAATAATGTTTTTTTTTTTATGTTTGAATGAAGGAATTAGTACTCTTTATAAATTAATTTTGCTTTTCAGTATGAAATGTATTTTTTTATTTCAGATACCGTTTATTTTAAATGATTTAGTTTTATAGTAAAATCTTTTAAAAGCATAACTAAAAATAAAATGAACTCCTGGTTTTGGATTGCCTTAGGAATACTGATTTGGTAACATAGTCCGTCTATGCTATCATGATGACGATCATTCACATAATGCAGCATAACAAGTAAAAGTAATTAAGTGTAACAGAATGTGCAATAAGCAACTTTTTAGATTAGAGCTATAAGCTAGCAAATTTAACTGATATATTTAAAATATCGTCTTTAAAATATTTGACGAAACTGAATCGTCCATAATTTCTTTTAAAACAATCTTTTCCGCTCCACGAAACCAATGAGAAAATTTCATTTTTTAAATTTCTTTTCGTTAAAAATATAATAAATTGAAAATTGGCTTCATAATTTGTTTACAACTGTACTCATTTAGCTTCAGGTTGAATGTCCTATTTTTACTGTCTTTGGCGTACAGACACACACAAATTCTTTATTTTATTATATGTATGATAATTTTCTAAAACAATAGTTTTATATACTGTTTAAATAGACTCTTAACCAATGAGAAGAAAGCATGCCAAATAAACATTATTCCAAACTATGTTTGCAATGCTACTTAAATACCTCATTGGTTACATAATTCTTATTTACTCTTTAATATGTACTAAAATTTTTTGCAGGATCTGATGTGTCTTCTGCTACAAGCAGTCCATCATCTCCAGCTGTGATTGATATTTCAAATGCCCAGCGTAAGTATAATTCTTTTTCATGATTTGTTTATTTTATTTTTTTAGTGAGGTTGTAAAAAAAAATATTTAGAATAATTATCATAATTTGCATAGTTTATTTTTAGAAATATTATTTATACAGTCGAACCCCGCTATAGTGAACCATCTGCGGACTCAGTAATGTGTCCACTTTAACCGATGGTTCACTATATCCAAATTTTTTAAAGAGTATTTTTTGCATAAGACAGTTGAATGATTGAAAATCGGGTTTGCAATTTTTCATAAGTTATTTAAAAAATTATTAACTAATTAACCGATAATAAAGCAAAAATTTATGAAAAAAGTACTTACGTCGCTAAATACTAGTTTTAATTTTATTTTTTATGAAAACAATTTGTGATTTTTGATTGAACACAATTTGATTTTAAATAGAGTTCATCAATTTTCTTATCTACAATGTGCAAAGAATGCAAGATTTTTTCATTTAAATTNGATAATAAAGCAAAAATTAATGAAAAAAGTACTTACGTTGCTAAATACTAGTTTTAATTTTATTTTTTATGAAAACAATTTGTGATTTTTGATTGAACACAATTTGATTTTAAATAGAGTTCATCAATTTTCTTATCTACAATGTGCAAAGAATGCAAGATTTTTTGATCTAAATTTTCTGTAGAAAAAAACATATTAAGGACATTTATGGCTGATTTTACTTCAGCTATAGATGGTGCTGAAAGTTCATTTTCTTCTTCAACATTTTCTTCTAATAAGTCTTCTCTACTTTCGTTCGTTTGTTTTATTTCACTGACAATGTCATCATCGGTAGGAGTACCAGAAGTGCATACTTCTTCATCGCAACATTCATATTGCTCAATAACGTCCTTAGGGAAAATGTCCATTCCATGTCTTTTTAGCCATAGAGAGATAGGTAAATTTTCTTCCTCATCATCCTCCTCCACATTGGAAACTTTTCCTTCTAAATCTTTTGAAAGACCTGCATGTCGGAAACAGTTGCAGATCGTAGCTGATGTTACTTGTCTCCATGATTTTTCTAGCAAAACTATTGCTTCTAGAAGAGAGATGTTACATTCTGAGTCCATGTTTTTATCATAGTTATCTAAAATATGCATAACTAATTGTTTCCTATAGTGAGACTTCAGACTGCGAATGACACCCTGGTCCATGGATTGCAACACAGAAGTCATATTTGGTGGTAAAAATACGAGCTTAATACACTTTAGACTTTTTAAATGGGGGTGAGCTGTGCAATTGTCTAGAAGAAGAACAGTTTTACGATTTACTTTTAATAAATCACTGTCCCACTGTCGAAGTTCTTCTTCAAAAAAATGGGAGGTCATCCACGCTTTTTGATTAGCTTTGTAGTTTACGGGCAGTTTTTTAACATTTTTAAAGCACCTTGGTTTTTGAGATTTATCTATGACAGTTAGTTTTCGCTTTTCTGAGCCGTTCATGTTAGCACAAACAAGAACTGTTATTCTCACTTTAAAAAGTTTCCCACTGGTGCACTTTTCTCCTTTAAATTTCAACGTCTGATTGGGAATCAATTTGTAAAATAGTCCAGCTTCGTCAACATTAAAAATGTCTTTCTCTTCATAATTCTGTATAATATTCGGCCACACTTCAGTTTTCCACTTTTCCACATCTGTTGCACCAACACTTGCTTCTTCTCCGATAATCCTTCCTGAAGAAATATTATTCCGTTTTTTGAATCTATCCAGCCATCCATTGGAGCACACAAAATCCTTTTCCTCTAATATTTCAGCAAACTCATTCGCTTTGATTTGAAGCATAGGTCCTGTCACAGGAAGATTTCTATTCCGCTGAGTGGTGAACCATTTTAGCAAAGCTTCGTCTACGTTTTCTCTTTCAGCTCCACGCAGTTTTTTCGATGAAACCATATTTTTGTCGTATGCGGCAAGAATTGCACTTTGATTTTTCCAAATGTTTGAAACTGTAGATTTTGATAAGGAAAATTCCTTACAGAGTGCCGATTGATTTGTTCCATCTTCAATACGCTTTAAAATTTTAACTTTGTCTTCTATCGGAAACGCTTTTCTCTTTAGAGAATTTGCCATTTTCACTGCTTTCGAAATAAAAATCTTCTCTCAAATTGATTATGTACGAATATGAAGAGAGCAGCTGTAGAATGAGTTAAATTGCTGCCCTTCTTGATTGTTAAGGGGTGATTTGTAAAGAATATGGTTTGAACAGATAAGAAAATTCCAAAAATTCAGCAGGGAAAATCGACAAAGAGAGGCTTGTCAGGGAGGGGGGAGTATAAGATAAATGTTCTGTTTGACATTTATTACAGTATAGTTAAAAGTGATAAGCATAAAGGAGTGAAATATGACTCACTGTATAGGAATGCATTCATTTTTAGTCCCAACACCTGCAGGTTTAAAGATGGAGGACTGAAAAAGATATTTAAACAAATGAAATTTGAGTCCACTATAACCGAGTTTCCAAGTTCTAAGCTGTTCACTATAAGCGTTAAAAATAACATTATTTAAATAGGAGTACCGACGGGACCGCTAAAAAAGTTCACTACATCCGAGTGTTCTCTATATCCCAGGTTCACTATAGCGGGGTTCGACTGTAGATGATTAAATAAGATTTAAATACTATCGAATTCAGATTCTCTGAAAAATTTTAGAGGATTTAGTATATTTTTATTAACTATAATCTCTAATGCGGAGTATCTTTGTATAGCCGAGATAATAATAATTAGTAATTAAATTTTAGCATTTATTACTATCAAATCTGGAAGAAACTCACGCAAATTAAATTTATTTTTTATTTAATTTGCATTACGGATAATTTGCAAACGGAGTATCTTTGTATAGCCGAGATAATAATAATTAGTAATTAAATTTTAGCATTTATTACTATCAAATCTGGAAGAAACTCACACAAATTAAATTTATTTTTTATTTAATTTGCATTACAAATTAATATTATTAGCAAGTTTATTTTAATTAATAATAATTAATCATTGATTCATCTATAAAGTGAGATTATTTTTTATAATTTTATCGCTTCATTATTTTTAAATACATGTAGAAAAACAGCATTTTATTTTAATTTACATAAAAACGTGAAATACACCTTTTTCTTTCCTTAAAAATTTCACCCTTGTTCATTTTTGTATCTTTTGCATCATTCAACTGCAATATATAAAATTAAATTAAACTTGAATACAAAATTAAACGAAAATTAATCAAAAGTTTCTGCTGTTGACTTTCAAATTGCAGAATTAAATAAAAAATTACAGTTTCCAGTGTTGGCTGGATAAAGACGAAATGCAATTATTATTATTTTTTTATTATTATTTCTCGTTCTTATTATGCATTTCTATTGTCTTTAATACCATTTTTTCTCTGTATTGTGGTGTGATATTTTTTTTAAATTCAAATAAAATATACAATAAAATGTAAAAATTAAAAAAAATTGTGGTTTACTTACTGTACTGTACATACTGTAATATTAGACTTGAATTTTTTTTAAATATATCTGGAAAAGTCAAGCAGTGTTATTCTTTTGTTTGACCGATGTCAATGTATTTTAAAACTCATTTTTCTGAGAATGTCATTAAGAACATTTTGATAGTTTAATAATTTTTTTTCTATAAAATTGTACTTAGCAAAACATACACAAAATTCTAGCTTTTCATATTTAAAGAAAAAAAACTGAAAATTTGTTGAAAGTTGCAAAATTATAAACTTGTTTGTATGAATTGTAAATTTTATTAGGAAAGAAAAATGCAATACCGTAGGTTTATTAAGCATCAAAAAAATTGGAAAATCAATAAAAAAAATAAATTGAAGGTATAAGGTGCAGGTCAGAGTCAGTCCCGTAAAAATTTTATTGGTTTAATAGATTATTTGTAATTGCTATTACAACTCATCATAATTTCTACTGCTAGTAATCCAAAATATATTGGTTGCTTGTAATCATGAATTCTTTCACCTATGAATTAATCTAAGATTTGCTAGAATTCCAGCATTTGATTATAATCATACTTTAGATTATAATCATACCTACTCTTTTGTTGTAGTGTTATATTTTACTGTTTTATCAAGTAGCTTTTTTAATTATTTAGTAATCATATTTTTTATCTTGTAGATACTCTTATTGATAGATTTAGATGGCTTCTATGGCGTAGTATTTATATGAAAATCATTAAATGTGTCAACTTTGATGTTTGGCTTTTATCCAGGTACTTATTCCCATTCAGGTAACATTTATTATAATATAATTATTAACTTACTATTAAAAATATGCTAAGTAAAATTCAAAGTTAAGGGTGAACCAAAAAAAATAAAAAATTTGGGATTGATTTTGATAAGCTTTCTTTTCATTACAAAACAGTTTTAAGTTTAAAACTTTTTTCTGCATAATGTTCATATTAGAGAAATTCTAATCCTCTTTTCTATAAGAACTATGTTTAAATTAGGATTCAAATTATGCAAATGCTGTTTTTGCTACATAATTTTAAACCCAGAAAGTGTCAGTATATATATTTTTTGAAAGCTTTCTTTTTTATTAAATTTAAATCTAGAGACAATTTTAATACACAACAACTGAATTATAAGTCACACAACATTTGAAAGATATCATAGGATGATACATTTGAAAATAAGAGTTTTCCTTTGTCACACAACCAGCCTAAAATTATTCTTGATAAGAAACCTCAGTAGATATGCATTGTATTTGCTGAGTGTCTGATCAACTATATTTGTTTATCTTATGAAAATTTCTTCTAAATACAATATCAAATATTACTTACAGCTAACTACACTAAATTTAATAAACACTATTAATTAATGTATTTTACAAAGACAATACTTAAAATTTCTCATGGGTTTTCATTGAGCAATATTAAAATTCACATTGAGAAAATTCAACTTCATTTTTTCAAATCAATATCCTATGGAAAATTATAAAAGAGAAAAAAAAAATCATTCAAGATTTTGCCATTAAAGTGCTTTAAATAAGCAAATTTTTGTTACGAACAAAATCTTTTTATTTTTGAACTTCAACCTTCATAAGTTCTACTTTTTGAGGTTAAAGTTACGTTTGTGACCACGGTTACGGTTGTGAATATTTCCAACTCTAATTAAATATAGTAATGTTTGCAATGAAAGTGCATTATATATATAGCAGTGAATGATGAATACTTTTTTGCCATTTAACTTCTATGTTAGATTTTCTGTTGTTCAAAAAAATTTAGATTAAATTAAGAATAAAATATTTAAAAAAAAATCTAACTTTTAATAACTAAGACTTTAAACTGTTTCTTTATATATAATCTTTAATTTTAGAAGTAGTCTTTTCAAAATAATATAATAACTCTTTTCAAAAGGAAAGAAATGCCCGATTTTTTTCCTACCATTCAGGCTGTTTCTTCTGGTATTCATAGATGTTGCACTTAGATGATAGAACATATATGAAGTCCTTTTTTATTAAAAAATTAAAAAGAATTCATTCTCGTGGCTTGATGTTCAAGCAATATTTTCAAAAATTGTTTCAATTGTAAAGAGTGTCATAGTACATTTTTTGGGACTGTGAATTGTAAAATTAAAAGTTGCTTTTAGTATTCAAAATCGAACAGATTATATTTTAAGGCTAATGTGTTTAATATTTTATAGGTCGTTTAATAGAAAAGTTCTTGCTTTATTACTGCTGATACCTTTCTTGATATACCTCTTCTCTGGTAAGCTTTTAATAAAAATTTGATTAAAATACTTCAAGTGTAGAAAGCTTTACTTCAATACAACAACATTGTTACAAATGTTGGAAATTAGAACGTTGTAACTGGTAACTTTTGTAGCTGAAATAAAGCTTTATATGCATATGTGAGGAAACTCATATGAACTTTTTATGAGTAATGTTTTTACATCATAGGATATTTTTATGAATAGTAATATTTTTGCAGGAAAGTCACCAACTTTAGAAAAAGTAATTTTTTCAAATTCCCTATATTCCATTCCTTTAACTTGAAATTATCTGTTTTAAAATTGTCTTAATAATAATGTCCTGTAAAACATTTTTAAACATTTTTATACTTAATTTTTCTGAGATAATCCTGTCACTTTATTGCATTTAATATTCTATAATTTATATTTTTTCTTACTAAATGAATTTGTTGGAGATTGACTTTGTATTTAATATTGATTTATTTTTTTATATTTTTTAAAATTTTTATACTAATTTAAGGTATAAAAACTGCTTTAAAATTGTATTCTGGGTTTAAATTTTTAAAATCTTCATCTAACATATCATCTGTTGTAAAATTAGTTAACAAAAAGTTTTGTTTCTCTTACAGGAATAGATTCTAAAGAATTTTCTGTCGCTGAGGAATTTATTTCAAAGACCTCTGATTTTTCTTCATACATTTATTCCATCATTTCTAGTCCATTCACGAAACAAGTGAGTACATCCAATAATAAATGCTTTTAAAAAAAGTTTTATTAACATAAAAATTAGGCATAAATAGTTTTCTAACTTTCAATCAAATATTGTTTATTCTTGTAAAGTATATTGTAAATGCTTGATAAATCTGATTTTGTGACCCATGCAAGAATTCCTGCAGTCAGGTCGGCAAAAAAGATTGATATTTAAGGTAAAAATAAAGGGTACAAAATTTGTCCAAGTATAAGTATAGTTCAATTAATATTGATCGCATAAAAAATTTACAGTGTGACACACTTTTTAATGTTTGTCGATCTAATTATTATACTGTTTGTTATTTTAAATTTTTTTGAATTAGGAATTATTTTCAATTGTTCAGTTTTCTGTATAAACACACATTTAATTATTTAAAAATCTGGGTTTGTGATTTCTCATATATTTTCTTAAAGTAAATGGCACAATATTTTCTATTTATGTTATGATAATCAAGGCAGACTGAATGCATGTCTGTGTGTAAAACATGTGACTTATTTTTAACATAAAAAAAATTTCCTTGGCCTTGGTGCAGAATTATAAATAGATTTCTAAAGGCATATTATTATTAATTGTGAGTTTAGACTATTTATTTCTAAAACTTTTGTATTCAGTTTTAGAAAAATACAGTAAAACCAGTGTATTCATATATATATGGCCACTTACAGTCATCTTTGACAAGTAGTCAACTAATAGTCAAAAGACAGGTAGTCAAATTTTGTAAATTCAAAACAGCATCTCCCAAATTTTTTGATAACACTAAAACTCTTCCCCTTAAAATTTCTTTTATTCTAAATGTTTAAAAAAGCCTTGTATATGATTTTTTTCTGCTGTTTCCTTGATAACTTTAATTTTTTTTTACAAATATTATGAAAAATATTTTCAAAATAGAATTTTTTCTCTCCATAAAAAAGAATTTTTGAAACAAAAATATGCAAAACGAGGCTAAGAAAACACTGTATAAACTGTAAAATGAAAGGCAACATAATGAAAATTAAATTTTTCTATTGACCCAACGAATAAAAAGTAAATAATTGAATTCTATTTTATTGCTTCCTCATCAGTTTTCAGTCACTTGCAATGTTTATGCTATGATCACCCATCTTTCTGTTTATCTCTTTATACTCCCAGATTTTAAAGAGACTGGTTAGTCTTTAATTAAACAAGAAGATTTGAAGCAAGAAGTAGAATTTTTTTAATCTTAACTTGTTAATGCATGCTTTACCAACGTGTGCATTCATGCTTTAGCTATCTGTCTTTAAGGTATCTAATATCACTTATGAAAAAATTAAAAAATTCATTTTAAAACAGCATTTTGAGTTAATAAAGTTATCTGCATGTCATCTGACAATCATCATCCAATGACAAACAAGTGAAAATTGAATGCATTTACTATTTATTATAACAAAGTGAAGTGAAGAAGCAAATTATGGTATAAAGACGAAAAAAGAAATTGCAAACAGTTCAGGATTCTAAGTTGTTATGCATTTTATGGATAGCTCAAAAGGCTTTTGATTAGTTTTGTGAAATGATTTGAGTATGCTTTAAAAAAAATTCTTATACTTTGAACTTTTAGTAGTTTATGTGCTTTATGATTTACTTTAGTTTATTTTATTTGTAGTTGCCTTTTTTAAAAACTGGTATATTTTTTTATACAGAAAAGCACTGTCATTGAATTTTCATCAGGAGAATCATCAACTAGTGTTTATAATGTTTTAACTACTATTGCTGTTGCACCTTGGTACTTCTTGATCTCATTATATTCCAATTTCAAAAGTGTTCTGAATAACAACAGTAGCGAAGATCTGAAGTTAATAGCACTAGAAATTAGAAGGCTTAAAGATGATGTCACAAAAATGAAGGATTCTCATTTCAAAACTGTTCCTCCGGTATGCAGTATTTTTATTTGTAATTATTATTAGGCTTGTATAATTTATTTTCTCATTAAATAAATAAAATATTTTTGCTGTTGGTGATTACTATGGCACTCATAATAAACTAATATTTATGTATCAATAATATTTTATTAATTTAATAAAATAGGCATAGTAATAAAGTGAATGATTGATTTCCAAATGTTTCATCTAGAAATATGAAATGCTAAAAACTTAATTATGTGAAGATTGAAAAAAAAAATCTAATGATTTCAGACAGATTTCATTTATTTATTTAAACTTATGTAATTTTGTGTTCTGATTTCTTCTAAATATGTCTGTCTTTGACAAAAATATTACATTTTTAGGATGACAGTGCGGAAAAAATACTAGTCTCTGATATTACTAGTCTTCGTCTTGAATTTCAAGTAAGCTCTATTCTGATATCCTTGTTTGCAATTAAATTAATTATTTTCGTATGGTATTCTGCCGGATTATTTTTCAATTCTATTATATATGCATGTATTTCTCAGTGTTAAATTTAATATACTTCATTACTTTTTCATTCTTACATATAGTTAAAGTGTCATTTTGCATTCTAATTTATTTTATTTGGAAAGCCATTTGGTTCTCTTTTGCAAAATTTTAGACATTTTATGGGCAAGCTAAGTTGTTTGAAATGCCAAATTAAGTTAAGAAATAAGGTATTGTTAAACAATTTGAAATATTTTTGGAAAAATATTTTAAAAAATCACTTGACGCTTTTAAGTTAATTGGATCTGAAATTACATGTACTAATTTCATTGTATTTGCTATTATAAAAGTTACTAATCATTCTGTTTTTTATGTGATTAAAAAATGAATTCCTTTTTAGTCTCTTACAGAATCTGTTAAGAAGTTAGAAAAAGAGGTTTCTCTCAAATCTGAAGGGTTAGTTATTTTATTTAATGCAAAATTAGTACTAAATATTGTTATTTGTACTCCAATACTCTAATGTAACTCAAATTTATCATGATTGTTTTAAACTTTTCCTTTTAAAATTTAAATCTGATTTACTACTATTGGCAAATAAATTTTTTTTGTTTTATTTATTTAAATATTAGTTTCTTTTTATGCTGTAGATCATAGGTGTTCTTAATCTGTGGTTCACAGACTCTTAAAGGGCTTCAAAGCAATTTTTATATTAATTAAGTATTGGTTTAAAAAAGAAAATATTGGTTAAAGTTGTTATACTTCTAACAGTTGGGTTCTTACATGGGAAAATAGTCAATAGCATTTTTGAACATTGTGATGAAATAAGATTATTTTTTAATAGATATTCAAGTTAAATTAAATGGATGATTTGACAATTTTTCCTGAATAGCCAAAGCTGCTTACTTATGACTGATGTCTTTACTTTAATTGAATTGACTAAATTTGAATTTACACAGGGCACATGGTAGTATATTTAAATGGAGGAAGTAGAAGCAATTGTAAAAAACTTAACTTATTATTGAAACAATTATATGTATGAGTCTTTCAACTCTCTACGATAATAAGGAAATTCAAATCTAAAGATTTTTTATGAAGCACATAAAATTTTTATTGCACATACACAGGGCTGATTGTGCTCCAGAAAAAATACGGATTTCCGGATTTTTTGCTAACAGTGATCCGGAAGTTTCCGGAGATCGAAGGTCCAGACGTTTCAAGAAATCATTGATCACAGAAGTTTCCGGAAATCAAATTTTCAAAGGTTGAACTTAAAAACAGTTTATTTTATTTGTTTGTAAGGGAGAGCCAGAACTTTATAAGCTTATATTCATGATTAATATTCTTTTTTTATCATTAAATAGTTGTTATAATCACAAACTCAAAAAAGAAAGACATATTTGTAAATTTTAATTACTTCTCCAGGACATCATAGGTATGTGTAAGTGGTATAGGTATGTGTAAAATGTTAAATATATTTTAAGTAAACTAAGAAATATTGAGAAAAAGGAAAAAAATCCTGGTTTAATTTTTTTTAAATTTTTCAATGTAAACTGTTTTTTTTTTTTTTTTTNAATTTTACCAACTCAAGAAATTTTCCGGAATTTTGACTTGGGCTCACAATCACCCCTGCATGCATTAAACTGCTCTAAAAATGCCTTAAGAATTATATTTCCCATTTAGATTGTAGGAAAAATGAATTCAGCATCTATTCAACAATGCTATTTAATACCATCGAACTAGATATTCTTGAATAATTATCTTATAATGTGTCTTTGAAATTACCATTCAGCTGAAATGGTTACTTCTCAAATCTGATTGCCTTGCACTTGCAGATGAAGTACTCCATTTGATTCCGTTTTGTGCTACTTAACTGCTCTTTCTTGTACTTTTTTATTATTGAAATACACTCAATATAGTAACATATTTTTTGAATAAAACTTTCTAACATAGTAGTTTTGATTTTAAAAAAAAATTTAAAAAAAGTCCACCCACCTTGATAAATAAAAATTATTTTTACCAAAAACTTTTATTACAGAGTAGCCACTCGTTCAAGAAACTAGAAAAAATTTAGGAAAATAAGGAAAATTTATCTGCTACTTTGTAAATTTTTGAAATATTAGCTTTGAATTTTGACATCGCTGCTTTCATTAAATTTTATTACAAATGTTTCAATCAAATATTAGCGCTTTTATGTAATCAATCTTATCTTTTAATTCATAGCTACTGGTACTTTCATAAATTTTTCCTGGCATCAATGCTGTCTTTTTAAAATTTGAATAATCTAATTAATCATTTCACTTCTCTTAAATCTCTTGAAACAAAAACATAATAGTTTTATTTATAACAAGTTCCTATGAATCTAAAGTCTCTGTTAAATATAAAAATTTTAGTCTTGAAATAATCAACAATTAGTTAAATATTCTAATAATTTTAATATAAGTTTTTTCTTTTTTGCATTTCTCTATGAATTTCTAACATAAATAAATTGTAAGTGAAACCTTGGTAAAGAGGAAAGGCAAAATGTCTATAAATGTACTAGATGGTTAATAAGTAGCAATATATTTTAATTTTTTTTTATTAAAGTAATACCAATAAGATAAATTAGCCAAAAATTGTATCAAAAATGCAAAATGCCTTAGGTATATGGAAAAAAATTCGTAAAATCTATTTGCTTAACAAACATGAAAGATATGTCGAAAATCAGGACATTAACAGGTCTTCCATTACTCTTCATCTACCGAATTTGTTTTTGGGAATCATTCTATACTTAGAAAAATTCTAATGCTTTAGTTTATGATCTTTCTAGTATCCCACCCTTTCCTAATTTATGAAAGTCTATTCTTATTGCACCTTGGGGTTCCTACAAAATCCCCTCATACTTGTCTCCTATCTCCTTTCATTATTATCTTGTTGAACTTGTGCTGCTATCCCTGTTAGTTTAAACCTGTTTCTCTCTTTACTTCTCTACTATCATTTGGTGTTTAGACACTGAGGAAGGTTCTTTTTTATGGAACCGAAACTATAGCCATTACCATAGCACCATTTCCAGAGTTGCTATCTTGCTCCGGACAGCGGATAAATATTTATGAGTGGGTAGTCTTTTAATGTATGATTCTTGGCTTAGTAAATTCAATTCATAGGGTTTTTACTCGCCATTATTTCTAAATGATACAAAGGCTTTCCTGATATGCCACTTTGTTACAGTTAAGTCGTGTTGAGCCTTTTAAAAAGTTGGCAATATTAACTGAAAACATGCACAGTTTGGTTTGTAGTTCTCTACTGTTTTTAAATATTTTGCTGAATCCAGAGCAGTTAGCATCTCTGCATTTCTGTACTTTCATTTCATTTCATTATGTACAAAGTATACCCTATCCTTTTTTGCACAAAATCTATTGTTTAAAATGAGCCATCAGGCTCAATAGCTTTAAGAATCCCTGTTGTAGAATATTTCTATTAATAGTAGGTGTATAAGTATTTGTAATTAGAGGCTCTTTTATCAGATGAAAACTAAACAGTGAGAGTTTCTACGGGTTAATTTTTTATTGATGAAAAGTGAGTCAATTTTGTGAAATATTCTATGCTCATTGCTTTTTTTTCTTTCCTTTAGACCTTCAAAGCATACCAGTACTGTAGAAGATCACAATGCTCATATCATACATATTAATACAAAAATGAAGTCACTTGAAGATCAACTTTCAGATTTGAGAATTGCCTTAAAGAATTGCTGCGATGAAAAATGGACCTTATCGGACTTTACACCATCTTTTGAAAAACATTTTCTGCAGGCATTAAAAACTGTAAGACTTCTGATTTCTTTAACTGAACATAATATATGTTTTGCACATTAATAGTTCGATGTTTATGATTATTCTCAAAAGACTATTTTAAAAACTAAATGTAATTTCTTATATTGTTGATTTGTCCCGCAGTAGACTGATTGTAAAGACACGGTTCACAGTAGAATACCTAAGTCAGGCATCACTGGCTGCGATCAGTAAGCGGGTGGGTGATCACTTTGATCAGCCTGCGTAGGGACGGAAGGTGCGCGGTATTGGTCCTCGTTAATACCTACTTACCAACTTATATTGTTGATTGAATATTTAATTTTAGTTGTAATTTCTTGTTAATGTTATTTTTTGCTGGCAATGATTTTCAAATTGCATTAAACTCTTACTTTCGTAAAAATTACTTCTGTAAACAATGTCTGCAATACAAACTTATGTGTACTGCTTCACATACTTATGTGTCATATTATTGCAAGCATAATATTCCATACTAATCATATCATTATTTCTAAAATAATGACCTAGAAAAATAAAAATGTTCTGGATTAACTGTCAAAATTTGATTAAAATTGTAGCTTTTCTAAGGGATCTTTTAGAGTGAGAAACATTTTGAATTTCATAATTTTTTTTATTTATTTTGAAAAAATGTACAGTACTTTTATCAATTTGAATGGTTATTCAAATTTCTGTTTTTAAATTGCAAATAACTAGCATTGATTTAAATATCTAAGCAATTCATATAACATGAATTCTTTTTTTTTTCTCTCTTTTTAAAAAAATATTATTGTTAAAAGCTTGAATCTTATACAAAAAAATTACTAAATTAAATTATGTTAAGAGCAACCTACACTTTTGAAATTTTAAGAAGGATTAGAAAATGCTGGTATTGTTTGAGGAGAAGGTTGTCAGTATAAAATTCTAATACTATTTTGTCATTATTATTATTTATTTATTAAATTTTACTTTTTCTAACTTAGGTATTTCAAATTATTTGTGTTTTCATATTTAGGTTAACAGAACTTGAGATATTTAATGAATCAGTTCAACTTAACTGTTATAATAAACCCAAATTAACTAAAAAGACAGTTTATATGTTTCTTTTACTTATTTAATCCTATTCATAGCAAAATTTTTGTAATGTTCTTTTTAAAATAAATAATTAATACAAATTTGTGATCTATCCCCAGTATTTTAATACTTATTAAATTTGATTCAATTCTGTATTTGGAAAGGAAATTCAGTTAAAAATTATGCAATGTTCGTTATGTTTAAATAATATGTAAACCATCTTTTTTAAACCTAAGTTATATTACATAAAAATTTATTTGCTGATTTTGCTTATGTTTTTAATAAATTGATTCGAATAGTTTAACTAATTTTTCTTTGCTTATTTTAAAAGCAATATTTTTCTTACTATTTTAATAGATGGTGGAAAGAGACAAAGACAAAACATCTCCATACTACTTCTTTAATGAGTGGCTTCGGGCTCAAATGAGTGATGATAAAAGAATATTATCTCAATTAAAGTTAGAGCTTGAAAAAATGAAAGCAACAGGTGCAGAATATGATGCAGAAGTTGTTGAAAATCTTGTCACGAAACATATGGAATCCTTGAGAAAAGAGTTTATGTCATTGAATAAGGCTGAAAGCCTATCTGACGGAGCTTTCTCCCTGAATGTAGTGCAAAAGCTTATTAGAGAAGCTATAATGCTCTATGACGCCGATAAAACTGGAAAAGTTGATTATGCTTTGGAATCTGGAGGTAAGAAAATTTTTTTATATCAGAATATTATCCTGATATAAACATACCTGCCAAGTCACCTGTTTCTTTATAATGACTCCTGTATTTTAGGACTATATTCTGTTTACCTTATATTCTCATATTTGTTGAAGAAATTAAAAATATTTGAATATTTGGTAATCAGATATCCACTGATGGCAAAAATACTTTTCATATTCCTCAACAGATGATGCTATTGCCAGTACTACAATATATTGAGTGTTAATAGTTTAAGTCGAGCTGCGATAGCGTGGGGGATAGAGCATTCATCTTCCAATGAGGTGAACCCAGGTTCGAATCCCTTGGATGACTGGTCGATACGAATTCCGCATCTGGCTTGCACCGAACACAGCACTAATGTGATATATCATCAATGGTAGGCGGATCACGGGTTAGAGTCCCCTTGTCGTCAGGCTTACCGTGGGAGTGTTTTGTGGTTTTCTCCTCTACATGTAACTCAAATTTGCGTTAGTTCTATCAAAAAGTCCCCCATAAAGCAAATTTCTCCCAATACTTGATCCAGGAGTTCCTTTGCCTCCTGAATTGGGTTCAAAATTACAAGACTACGGAGTTGAACATCAGTAGTCATAAACCCAAAATTATGTTTGTTAGTAACATCTCCGTTATTTTATTTTTTCTATGTTGGCTGGTGTGTATAAAAAATTTATCAGGATAATATTCTGTTTTAAAATCAGGATCCTGATAAATGTACAGTAACATGGGAAATATAATTTACAAATTGAAGACATTTTTAATTTCTAAAGGATGAATTTTCATAATGCAGTTTAAAATAATATATCAGGAGAAAATGTTTCTGACACTCTTGTACGGTTATTTTTGCCTATTATTTGCTTTAATCTTTCCTTGTAAACAAAAAAGAATTTCCTTACGTTTTGTGTGCAAGAAAGCACATTTAAACAAATTTGTTGCTTTAATTTGTACATATTTTATACAAAAAGAGTATTACTGTATTATATTTGTCATTAAGTTTACATGATGATACTAAGAAAATAATTAATTGAAAAAATATTTAAACATGAGCATGTAAAAATAATATAGAACTTTACATTCGTTCTTATTATATAGTTGTCCCATTTCTATGATAGGTATATTAAATCTAATTAGGTATATTTTTTTGTAGTGTGATTCTTTAGCACATATTTATTTCAAACATTGGTTAAGCATGTGCTCAGAAAGTTAAGTTTTAATATGTGTGGTTAGTTGTAATATATTATGTTTAATATTTTTTTAATAAAAGTTTACTAGGAAATATTGTGAATTGTAAGCATAGAAGTCCAAAAGAGTCAGGAAAATGTTATTCAAAACTTGGCCCGGCACCGTAACTTACATTTTACAGCATAGTTACCAAGTCACTAATACTATTTATATTCGTTTTAAATGTCATAAAAACAACTAAAAAATTATTTCTAAGTGCTTATATGTTTTGTTAACAAAAACTTAAAAACATGAATGTGAATGAAGGAATGTGAAAGAATGCAAAATGTGAAAGAAGGAATAAAAATTTTTTAATAAATTTTTCACTTTAATCATAGAATCTGGAATCACTATAAAGAAAAATTTTAATTTTTTGAAAAGTTTCATTGTGTATAAATAAATAAAAAATATACTGAATGAATTACAAAATTTAATGTTCATTCATGTTTAATAAATATTTTGTACCTTAAATGAAGAAGCAAAAGTTGCTGAGGTAAATTGTTGTCTTGTAAAAGTTCTTGAAAGATTAATTGAAGCTTAATGTTAACATAAATGAAGTCCTTAATACACTTCTAAAATTAATTTCAAAATAAAGTTTAAAGTAATAATAATAAATAAATAAGTTTGGATTTTTACATCACATTAAATATTTATTTTGCATTAAATTTAACTATGATTCAAAAAAAGTAGTTTATTATTATAAAAGCTATTATTTATGTGTGTCAAATGTCATATGTTTTACTATTTTTTTTTAATTAATGTATTGTAAGCTTTTTTGTGCAAAAGTAAGCTTTCTACAATTGTAGTTGAGATTTTTTTGGAAGTGAAGAGTTAACCTTTGGATATCCTTTTATAGTTCTAGATCCATTAACAGAAATAATTTCAGAGCCGGTCTTAAACTTTTTGCCCAAAATCTCACACAGTTTAGCATAGTTATTTTCTTGCATAATTAACCAGTATTATTTCATGTGAAATGTTTATATGAAGGAGAAAATTTATACAAACTTTCCTCTGACTGTTACTTGATTGCTAAGATATGTGTTATTTTACTTTTTTGCTCAAATGCAACCGGGATTGCTTTGAACCTATATAATAGTGTTTTACTAATAAATATTCTGCATTAATTATGAAAAAAAATTAAAACAAAGGAAAATACGCATAGTTATAATGTTAAAGGGTTTAAGTTGTAGTCCATAATTAATGGTATGCTATTACTGATAGGAGGAAGTATATTGAGTACCAGGTGCTCTGAGAGTTATGCTGAAAAAGATGGTACAATAAGTGTCCTTGGTTTGCCACTTTGGTCAACTCATAGCTCACCTCGGACTGCCATTCAGGTATGGAATCTGTTATAGTATAATATCAGCATATTGTATGTTATATAATTATGAAATTTTGCAAATATTTTTTACTCATTATTCTAATAAATTAAATATATGTAATATGTTATCATTATTTTAAATTTCATATGAAATGTAGTATGGTTGTTATTGTATAGCTCTTTTATTAAAGTTTCATACTTATGTTAAATAAAAAAGAAAATAATTTTATCATACATACTGAAATGTTAAATTCAAAACTGCTTGTATAATCTGTGGAATATATATATATATTTA